>NC_047031.1:27762507-27793855 GCF_902652985.1 Pecten maximus | reverse complement strand
GGCGGACCGATTCGTGATGATATTTTGATAACAAATCTCCGCATCGTCGATTTTTGCAGGAATCGCAAATCCACTTTCGACATCTCATGCAAATCAACAACGTGGCCTTGGACTCACTATCACAATAGCAATTTGGACTTTCACATGAAAGTGGCCTGTTTACATTTGAAAAAAAGACGGCGGAATATGAACAGTTGTGTTGAGTCCTACTGCTGTGAGTTTCTTTTGAGGCAGACAAACGCCCTGTCAGGTCACGGTCAATGTATTCTTGGATGTCTTTTAGGTTTGATTCCAATGAGTAACACTTATTCAGTTCTGTCTCTATTCGCTCTTCTATATTCAGAAACGTATTCACCACGACCTCATCCGAACCAAATGTCAAGAGTTGTGTTATCAGACGAATTACTTCCTCACAGCATTCCATAGCGGCAACACAATGACCAATTATCTTATAGCAATGTTTAGTGTTGATCAAATCAGCACTGACGATGTTGTTATATAAAACACGATTTGCTCTGTGTTCATCTATTTTTTTCTGTAATGATACGACCATTTGTTCCAAAATTTCGCGAGTATCACGTGACTGTTCTCTAGAATCTACCAGATTATGATGCAGATGACTATTTGCTTTGCAGAGTTTACATATTAACGTTCTACACTGTCGACAATACCATTCTAAGTCATGGTTCTGATGCGCGGGGCACAGTTTGTGGCGGCTTCTTGTCACAACATCAAACAATCCAGGATGTATTTCTTCTTTAACAAACGCGTTATGTGCAGTGTTGTCGTTATCGACACAACATGTCTGTAATTTGCATGCATCACAAAGCCACAGTCGACACGTTAAGCAAAGAAATGTAACCTTATCTTGGTAACAACGAGTCGCTTCACATCTCTGAACCACCGGCTCTCTCAGTTCTAATAGCTGTTGAATGTATATCTCTTTTGGAAGTTTCCTTGCATCTCGGCCAGGAGGCCAATACATCTTTCTACAGTGCGGACATCGAGCACAATTCTTTTGTGCGGTCTTGAAATGTATATTTATACATTTAGCACAAAATGCGTGCCCACATTCCAGTTGTCGCGGATCCGTGAAACTTTCCAGGCATATTCCACATTTTAGAATCTCAACTATCTTCTTTGTTGCTTCTTGAGTGGCCATTTTGTGATCTGATCAAAAATAAGTATTGTTTTGTTAATGATTATTGTGCACGGTATATCATAAGGATGGAAAGTATCATTTAGTATCTTGAAGTATATGTATACTGTTAAATGTTGAAATTCAGAAATGCGCTAAAATTTTAATACGCCAAATAACGTACGTTTACAGTATGCGAAGGATAATGAATGAGATTTGAGTTTAGTAAAATCATAAAAGACTTTATTTATCAGGAATATACTCCCAAATAACATTACCATCCAATGGTTATAGATGGCGTGCATGTTTACATGCATGGCAACAGGTCATATGATTCCATTTATCGGTATTTCTACCACAATAGGTTAGGAGTTATTCAACTCCAAAGGCGCAAAATAATCATTATAACTGTTGAATAACATTACATTTATACCAAGCATGGAATAAGCACTAAATGCGTCAAAATTGGCTGACATGGTGAGCTTTGACCGGAAGTACTGTTTTAATCCAGTGGTTCAATGAGATTTGATTGGCTAATAATTAAAGGCCGTGTTACTAGGTATCGGAATTGATAAAACACAAGAAGTAGTTCGCAGTTGTTTGTGTCATATTTTTGATAATATAGATTCCTTTCAATTAATTAATCGGATAAGAATAAACTTGTTTATTTGGCATGATTTGTAATAAATTGTGATATATCTATACATTTCCGAAATTGTCAGTTTTGCATATGAATCATTGACATTTTGATTTAGATAACAACCTTCTACAACACCATGAATATCATGAAAGAACAAACGTTGATACAAAACAGGTCAATTCGTCCTCAGAACAGATTTTCTATTGTGGTACAAACAGGTCACACAAACTATTAGTTGCTGTTTATTGTACTTGTCTTGCACTCTCGTTTTTCATTTTTTTAACGCTTGTTTTTGTATTTTTTTTGCAAAAAATAACTCGAGTGAAAGAACTACCATATCCAACAACCACTCGTTGTGTAACATCTATTTATAAAACCTTTGTTACATGATTGTATATTATATTCAGTACATATCAGCAACGGGCTGACCGGCCACAGGTATGTAAGCGACAAATATCTTTTTTTTTAAATCAATGAAATACCTGCATATCCAACTACAAAATAGGTAATGACCTGTAACCACGTTGCTGATGACATGCTATCTGTATTATTTAGTATACACATATATATAATAGATAGCTTTAAAGTTAACCATGGCAATTAATATATATCAACTCGAAGAAACAATTAAATTGCTATGTCAAAGTACAGTAAGAGCAGAGACCATGAAACGCGTTTCTATAGAAAGCATGTGATTTGTCTACTATTTACTAGCTGACGCTATCCTCAGCCGTTCTTAAAGGGACCACTATTAAGCCAATTGTGTTCAACACAAATGCGTGTATCTCAACAGAACGTTCATGAACAGAATTTCTATCTGTGTCCATTGCGTCATTATTACAATGAATTACAGCCTTAGAATGGTTACTGGATACGATATAGATATTTATATGCCACGTTTACCATCACACATCTACAAAAATGTGAGGATTTAACTTCAGTAAAACCAACATCAGAATATCGGTCCGTAGGAAAAAATCTCATTCAAAATCATCTATATAAAACTATAAACTATTATTTCCATGTATAGGCGTCTCGATATAGAACAACCGAACAATGACATTCAAACCTATGGAATGTTGACCCCGTGATCCGTGTTACCAAGTACCCTATGTGTATACGAGTACACGTAATGTGATCTAATAAGATACAACAAATCAAATACAAACTGCGTGCGGTGTCTCTATTTAGATTTCCACATACCAGGTATTTAACAATTTAACAATGAAAGGATGTCCGAGTTTTCTCGTTGTGGTATGTTAATTGCATACATTATTTAGTCATATGACGTGGTTTTTTTTTCGTTTTTTTTTCGCTTTTGTTTTTGGGTTATTGACTGATAGGATTTGATATAGAAATTACAATGAAAAACAGTTTAAGAATGATTACTGTATACTATACAGATATTACAATTAATTAGTCTTAGAAGGATGACTGGATGTGATATAGATTTACAATGAATTAGTCTTAGAATGATTACTGGATATCATATATATATTACAATAACTTGCAGTATTACAATGACTGGTACGATATTTCTATGCCACGTTTACCATCACACATCTACAAAATTGTGAGGATATAACTTCAGCAAAACCAACATCAAAATATCGGTCCGTAGGGAAAAATCTAATTCTAACTCATCTACATAAAACTATAAACTTCTATTTCCATGTATAGGCGTCTCGATAGAGATGTGGAATGTTGACCGCGCAACAATATACCCTATGTGTATACGAGTACACGTAATGTGATATAATAACATACAAGATATCAAATACAAACAGCGTGCGGTGTCTCTATTTAGATTTCCCAAGTATGGTGTTTTATGCTCAACTCAATTTCTTGAAGATAACTGAAAACGAAGTGACAGAACAGTTTTCTTTCATACACGTTTTAAGCATTATTCTTCTGATCATTTAATTTCGGACAATGCTCTTTGGTTCCGAACGACACATAGTAACAAATCAGTTGTCCGTCGTACAAGTTTTAAGATTATTCTTTGGATAATTTAATTTCAGAAAATGTTCTTTGTTTGAGAACGACACATCGAAAGCAATGATTTGGTGTAATCAAAGACAGGTTATGATATCTGAATATCTTGTATCGTTATGAATCATCCACTTACCTCCGGTAGTGTGTACTCCAATGTTGATTCCTTTTACCTTTACTGATTTTTACTTGTGGTTTATAAATAGACGTGTGACTATTTCCGGTAAAAAATATAATACTGGCCTTTATCCAATGTTTGCACTGTGTTGTAACATTTTATGTTTTTATATTAAAATCATTCTAAATGGACACGTCTAGTCCGCTCTCTGTATATACCCAAATTCACAAGCATTTCACGAGCGTTATTTTTGGATTTGCTAAAGAGATTACGCCATGGATTTTATAACAGAAGATTAAGTATCTACGAAATGCAATAGTTGACGTAAGGTTTACATTGCATTATATGTTTGATTAACCAGTGAAAATATTCTAATATATAGACAAATAAAAATGACAAAACTGGGAAATTTTGTAGCAACATCAATTACAAAAAAAATATGTTATACATGAAACTTTTTTACTTTTTTACTTTAATGTTATGTAATATTTCATTATATTACATATACTATATTGGTATATCATCCAGCATAAAACATGCATAAATATGAGAGCATAGTTTAATCATTACAGAACAGCATCATTCAATCGGGTTCCCAACCAAGGCATAATAACAAATCCAAAGTCAGACTTTATCCCGGAAATTTTAGTATTGCTCCTGTTGATCATTGCTCATTTCATTAGTTACTGTATTTTCAAATTTTGTTTTGATCTTATAGATATGGAAACAGGATTTGCTGAACTGTTGTATCGTTATGAAGTAATACTGCAAAGTTGTTTTGGAACTCTCCAGTAACTCCAATATCGCTTAACATGGGCAATATAAATCATGAAAATAAGAGCCATTTCTTTTTATTCATCACTTGTAGAGACTTTCAATATAGATTTATACCTTGTTATAGGAAATTGGTTTCACACGCTAGAATTATACTCTCCTTTTCGTTGCGATCACTGCAGAAATAAGTTTGGATTTCGATACGCTAATTTCATTTGGTGGCACTTTGATTGTCGTTGTCATAATTTGACCTTCTACACTAGTAATCTATGTCTCTGGCTGTTTACCACAAATCAACCCGATTACAAATTGCATGATTGGTCTAGGTGACGATGGTGTAAACTGTAACATTGGTTTGGAGTTGTGTACATCCGAAGAAATTACGGCAATATCTTTGTATCTTTTTTTCGAAGCTTGAAAATGCTCTGACTATTTGAACAGTGTTGCTGTAATTCATCCATGCTGAGATATCGTTCATAAATGTGTTTCGTGTTGGTCATTCAACTTCTAACCGCATGATGGCGAGTAATAACCATCTTTTATGGGAGTATGCAAAGTTTTGTTTTAATTTCTCTTCTAGAGCTTCTGCTTTTTGGCGAATTCGATTTTGAAGATACCCCGAAAAGGTGTGCAAAGCTTGGAGGGAAGACTCTCACTGAGGCTCATGTGTCATTTCAGCTCGCTTGTATTCCTTAAAGGTTGAAATAGAGAGGGAGGCAAGACTGGTGCAATTGTGTAATATTTAGTGACCTACAGGAGGAAATGTTGTTCGTTTTAGAATTGATCTAATTGATTTTGAGATTTAAAGACACATTGGGGGATGACGTTGCTTGAATGGTTAAATTTATAATACTTAAGTGACCGACAAGAGGAAAGCATTGTTAGCTTCGGAAAAGTGAAGAACAACTGCACGGTAACAGGATTCAAGGCTGGTGTAATTGTGTAAAACTACACAGACTATCAAGATAAAGACATTTTGAACTTTTTAAAGTGTATATAGAATTACATCGACAATAGGTTGGAAGATAATCAGAGGGAAGAGCTTGAAAGAGAACCGGGGGGGGGGGGGGGGGCTAAATTAAAATGAAAAACGAAGCTAGGTTTGTCCGCTCTTCACTTCTGTCTGAATTATTAAGGAGCAGAACAAGTGAATACTTACAACACTGACAAAATAGAAAAATGCACCAAGAAGAAGAATTGAAGAAAAGCCTTCTGACGTTTGATCGAGAGTAAATAACAGGGTCAAGTCAAACCGCCAGAGATGATGAAAATGATTTTTTCAAATCAGCTTGGCAGGGACTAGCATTGATGTCGCCAAGACTGCTCTAGCGTCTTAGCGTCTTAGCGTCTTTTTAACTGATGTTATTATATTTTGAACTTGGAAGAGTCAGTCCAAAAATACTATATATTCCCTGTCTGGGTTCACTGTACAGATTAGAAGTAAAAATGATCCGATCAGATGTTGCTTTACTAGTTTGTGTTTGATAATTCCGTGCTTACCTGCCACGAATAAATAAATTATGTGCGCAGGATGATGAAGTGGTATTAGGGCCGTTAATCACCGCTGGCAAAAGTAGATACTGAAAGGAATTTTGTTGAAAAATAATACAATATGTCTGACAAATTCAGATCATTCAATATGAGGCTTACAACATACCATCAAATCTTGTAATCTCTATCAGATAAACCTTATATTGTTGAATTTGGCATAATTAATAACATCATCATTGTGTTGATCGCTTCCTGCGTGTATTTTACAGGTTTCAGTGTTAAATCAAAACATATTTAAGATATTGGTGATATCATGATTTTGTTTTGCAGAACAATGAAAATATAAGAAAAGGGCAGATTGACTCCTGTTTATGCGATAATATCCTCTACCAAATGTCGGTTTATGACATCATATATTATATGGTTTTTATTTCATATTTCATGTATATTTTTAAGATGATTCTATAAATTATAGTGACATGAGTAATTTATGTAACAGATCCGGCCAATACATTCTGTCAGTGTGGATATTCTTTTAGTTTTGAGGTGTAATGCTAAAGTGATCATATAAACATATTAAAAGTAACCATGCTAAAGATCGATTATCCTTTAGACGAGAAACCTAATTTCTTAAGGAAGCCAACGCATGTGAACTTTTTCTTTTCGTTTTTCTACATGCACTCACATAATTCAATCGGTAGAATTGGTAATAAAGATATGGTTATAGTTATATAATACATCTGTGACATTAAAGAAAGATAATTGACAATGCAGTGTTCCTTATTTTTGACGCAGAAGTTTTAATACACATTCTTGTGTAGCATGTAAACAAGTGGGTCAACGTACAGTATATATGAGTTTGCTGATATAGTATACAACGATGTTTCCAATAGATAGAATCAGATAAAATACAAGCATAGCCTGTGTTATAATGACAAAGTCGTGTGCGTTGTACTAATGTATCACATATATACTAAATATCAAGTAACAGCTGTTATAATTATGTATATGCAGTATAAGGAAGGAACTATAATAACAATTGTAACACGACGAAACAAATTTACACACACCCTGTAGTACCTACAAAGATTTTGTGTTAGGTCATAAAAGACAGCCGCTCGTGACTATGAACGGTATATAAATAGAATTCATTTAACTCTATATATGAGTCCTTGCGATTGGTTATTTGCTATCAGTACGTTGTGAATAAGAACAGCACAATGTGCAAGATTTTGTGAGCTCCATAGAAACCGGCTAACACTAGCTAAAGGAAAGGTCAAAGTTGCTGTGTGTGTATGCATTGCATTTGGAAAATATCTGCAGCTTCAAGGAGAATTGTTTCAAATAGTAGTCGAGCTTTTATCATTCTGACAATCAAGGTAAGATATGGCAATCCTTGTCGTCTTTTAAATACTAGGCTTAATCACTTTATAAAATTGTAAAGGACATCATACTCATTTACACATACAGTTATATTATATGTACATGTACACCATCAAACTATAAATAAAATATTTTCTAAACAATTAAGATATCTTATGATCGTACAAGGTATCGGTATCTTATAATTTGATTAAATATCTACACCATAAATCAATGCCATAGCAAAATCTAACAAAACCTAGGGTGGACTTACTGTGACATGATTAAGACATATTTACTTTTAAGCTCTCTCACGCCCACTCCCTGCGATTGATACGACGCATTAAGATATCAATATCTATAGTTGTGGCATAGTGGCAAAACACGTAATAACATTTCAATTAACCAGATGAATAGAAGATGTTTATATCATATGTAGGCTCCAGGATTGGAATTTAAAAAGACTGAACAATGGACATTGTACCAATGTAGCCGACTGCACATCACAGTGTAAGATAATTTGTTAAAAAATCAAATCTTATTATATATGTCCACAATACCATTTGCAATATGCTATATTTTACAGAACATAACAAAATGGCAGACCTGATAGACCAAAGAGATGAAGATAAACTTTTGGAGTGTGGTATTTGCATCGGTCCTCTAAATGATCCTAGAAAACTGAAATGTAGACATGCTTTTTGCTTTGTTTGCATCAAGAACCACTACAGAGCGTATGGGAAACGATTGGCGCCATGTCCATTATGTCGGAAGCTGTATCCATCCCTGAATGCCACAGTTGATCAGCTACCTAAATGCTCTATTAACTTCCATCAGCTCCTGGACACGAGGAACTCCCGTCATCCATGCGAATTGGAACTCTGTGAGAACATCGATGCCCCATTTCTTTGTTTAAAATGTAAGAAATGGCTCTGTTTCAGGTGCAAAGAACAAAGTAATGAAACCTCTTCATGTCAGAATCATGAAGCATATCGTATATCGGACATTGACGCGAGGTTGTATAACATTGTAGTGCAAAGTAAACACAAATCCTGTGTAGACCATTCGGGTTATGATATACAATGGTTTTGTATACAATGTAACATGTTAGGGTGCAATTACTGTAAGAAGCGGCAGCCACTTGATCATACCCTTATTGACGTTGATGAGAAGGCAACGGAGCTCCGAGAGCAGTTAAAAGATGAATGCATCTTGTTACAGATTAAGGCAGATGAACACGAAAAAGCACTTAACTTTTTCCACGGTGTAAGCGAAAGGCTTTCCCCTTTAGGTATCTGTAACACCGGGGCTTGTGAAACATCAGCCAACGAACACAAAAAAGACGTTTCAGAAAGCAAAAGCCTCATTCAAATAATGAAATACTTGTCGGACTACGCTTCTGACGAGGTGGTAGTTACCATTTACCTCAATATGGAAGACCAAATCGCCAGTCAGATTCACAAACAACCTCTGAAAGATATGGAAGACATTCAACATTGGCTTGGGGACACAACTGGTGCAATGAAGTCAAGGGAAGATAACGAAATACTAAAAGGCCTACTGAATAAACGGAAAATACCGAAAAGTGACAACGACATATCGAAGAAAATCAAATGGACTTTCTATTTTAATTTAATGGGTATAGTTACATCTATAAGTATCGTGTTTGCTTTGATAGCATGTGTTTGTTTTCTTATCTACAATGGCAGTGATATATGGCATGGGATAAAACACAAACTTTATGTCTCCGCGATTGACTTCATTCATTCCAAACTAGAAGGTTTACTAAAAGAAGCATTTAAACCTGAACTTATTTCGGAATATCAACATATTTTTGAGATATTTGTCGTCCAATTTAAGGAATTGCAAAGTGACTCAATGGACGTATGGCTACAGTTTCTTAAATCAGCCAAAAATGTGTACTGTAGCAAAAATAAACTGATTAGCTACAGTAATTATGGTGGGGATTTTAAATTGCAATACAAACTTGACATCGATACGTTCTGTAACACAGCCTGATAGAGGTGGTACAAAACAGTAAGTGATTCTGATGTGCTGAATAGCAAGAGAGATATGTTTTTATTTGGACTGTAACCTAAATACATGTATTGTTGTTATTTCTTCAACTTCGTATATTTCTAACACGAGTGTTCATTAAAAGACATAAAAAATAATCTTGGGTTTTGTTATGTTTAATTGTCATCAATGATATTTATAAAGAGTAATATACGAGCATGCTGAGCAATAAATTATGCATACCTGGATTAGAACTAGTTCGAGTTGATGTTGGTGGAAAGTAATTTCCATAGAAATCAATTTCATTTTAAGTCATCGTTCCCAGTCAAATAAATTATCCTTCTTTGATTTTTATTTACTTTTTTTCGTTTTCGTGACAGATATCGACTACATTATATTAGAATGCGACATCTTCAAAATTTTACCTAGATTTGTATGTGTGTCATCCATTTGACCTCGATTTGTATGGCTGGTGTCATCGATTTGGCCTAGATTTGTATGGCGAGTGTGGTCGATTTGACCTAGATTTGTATGTCGGGTGTCATCGATTTGACCTAGATTTGTATTGCGGGTGACATCGAATCGACCTAGATTTTTATGGCAGGTGTCGCTGTGACCTAGATTTGTATGACGGGTGACATCGATTTGACCTAGATTTGCATGGCGAGTGTGGTCGATTTGACCTCGATTTGTATGTCGGGTGTCATCGATTTGACCTAGATTTGTATGGCGGGTGACATCGAATCGACTTAGATTTGTATGGCAGGTGTCACTGTGACCTAGATTTGTATGACGGGTGTCGCTGTGACCTAGATTTGTATGACGGGTGTCACTGTGACCTAGATTTGTATGGCGTTGTCGTTAATAAAACATAAGACGCTTACTCTATCGAAATACTTTTTCGGGGCTCGTCATACAAATCTTCATTTGTTCATATTCTGCCCTCACTTTATAGATTGTGGGTTTAGATTACGGTCTCCTTTACATGTTGATATTTTTTGATTGATTTTATTAATTTCAGACACATCGAATCAAATTTAGAGCAATTCTATGTTTTTACGACAAAAAGTTTTAAGGTTATATGCATACACAATAGCACTGTATTTATTTCTTTGTGCATTGATAATGTTCATGCATGTTCGTATTAATATTACCCTCAGGGACTCGACACAGTACTAGTCCTGCTTAGTAGTATTACTCATAGAGACTATATATAAGCGGACATATTCGTATAAGTATCACGACACATTTCCTACCATTAAGAACAGGGGCTAGACAAATTCCTATGATTCAGAATGTAATATTTCCCCCAGAGTGTGACCCACAGATCCCTTGAAATTGTCTATGAGATATCGGATCAGAATAGATCTCCGTTCTAAGATCACATTAAATATTGGAAGGTATACTTGATAACAGGGACGAAATAGAAATTAATTGTTAATGATCAATATTAGATTACGAATCTTATGACGCTACAAGGACTCCTATAAAAGTAACATTGTGACACAATTTCCAAAGTATCCTTATAATTTTGATTAGAATATTCATGTTTGATTTCAATTGGTCTATAACTATCTGATAACTTTTTTTACAATTTTAGGGAATGCATTATATTATCTATGTATTTTTTTAAAATAAAAGGTTCAGGTTTGAGTTTTTATTGCATCAACATATTCTATTTCATCAACTTTTAAGTTGCCAGAAACAATCATTTTAATAAATACAGTAATTAAAAAGGAAATAGAAACAAGTTAAAAACTGATATCAACATATTTCAATTATTGAAAATATGACATTTGATGATATGACGATGAAAAGAGGAGAGTGTGTGTGCTTAGAAAATCCGCCATTTTATATTTCGTTGCTATGTAGCCAAATCCAATATGGCGGATTGTCTTAGATACACCCAAAGCCTACTGCCCTAAATCAACGTTTTATCATCATGTTAAGTAGAAGATTTAACGTAGAAGGATGATGGGGAGACATCAGAATACAATTCTTTTCGAGTACTACTGCAAGTTTATACAAAAATACTAACAGGATATGTCACAATATGTAAACATATCCACACAAACAGCAGATCCTCATGTGTTCAGCTACTTGTATAATGAAATGTGAATTATGGGTTGAAAATTTGTTTTTCGGCATAGCCGTATAATTTTCTTTTGGCCCCGGATATGACGCGACAGGTGGCGTTACTGGTCAAGATGAAGTATGTGATTGGTCAATGTAGCGGTAGATGCAAAATGCAGATATGCAGTTAAAAACGAAACAAAGTTAAGATTGAATGTAAGTTGAATAAGTGGATGTATCTATTAAAATGACACATCAATAAAATTATATTCCTGATTCAAATGCAGTCTTATTATCACCAAAAATGATTCAAACTGATATAATGTTGTTATCCGTGTTGAAACTGCGCATTAATTAATTAGTTCGTTAGTTTATTCCACCAGGAGTTTTACATTATAACCACCAGCATTAAAACTATGCCGTTTAACTTTTTAAAAGATATTTCTTGTTTTTATTTAAGTAGATAAATAATAAACGCGGAGATTTCAAAGTATACAGATGATATGCTTTAGTTACATGGTTCTTATACTGGGCGCATGTACCAAAATAAAGACGTATCATCAAAAACAGTTAAAGTTAGGTGCCAAGACAGTCGCAACTACTGTCCAATAAACTGATGTTTTATATATCTTGAGTTTATGATTGTGGACGTGGCTTAGTCACCGAGAGGTTATCGCACAAATAAATAAATACGCAACAAGATCTGTCAATCAGCTATATACAGAAATAATTATTTGGGCGGCCTTCATTTTGTTAGCTGAAACACCAGGGAAAATTTCCAATAAATACTTTGTATTCTGGTGGTAACCGTTTACCAGCCTACCACTGGTAAACTGATCTAGCCTCTGAGAAAACATTGTCTTCGGAATAAAGTTAATTGAACCATACTAATTGGAATCAGTTAACGAAAAGATCACCATGGCGTTAATCCTGGCAGACCTACTATATTATTTGCCTAGTTAAAGCAATATTGAATACGAGTCCTAAAATGAAAATGCTAATCAATTGTTATCTATAATTATTTTCCTTTTCCAATGATATCTTTGAACTTCTGGTTATGTCTTACAACGTAACAACCTCCCTCCAATCTACTAGTTTAGTTGTTGTATTTCTCTATGTATCGTGCATTATATACCCGCTAAAACAAAATCAGAACTAGAAAATATACAGACAATATTATCACTAATCTTTTTTGTAAACTATTTACGGCAGACTAAACTAGTATGGTTCGTGTTGTAGAGTGAGATAGTTCACATTCAAAAAAGTAAAACGGATATCCGGTTTCATTGTGTAAATATAGTTCTTCGTCATCCACCTGCAACTATTCGACACATACCACTGTACCGCTTACAACTGTATTGTAAACGTAACGATGGGTGAACACGTCGACTTGTGGGAGATCGGCAAGAGACCTACTTGACTCACATGTAAGTAAATATATGAATACACAAAAGGTAAAACGAAAATGAATGGCAACGAACGGAAGAATTAAGTAATCAAGTCACATACCTCTATCAACTTTGTTAAAGAATTGACTAGATGGGAGTTAGTTTTAGGGCTGAAATGTTGGGATAGACAGGAAGAAATTATTGTTAGCTTTCGGTCGAGAAGTAAAATCACCTTAGTGGGAAGGTTGAAGCTCAGTGTTTTGGGAAAAGGTGTAGAGGTTGCTTGGCTTGTGTACTTGGGAAACAATAAAGTGACAGACAAAAGGAAGCATTGTTGGCTTTAAGAAATAGGAAAAATATATTAGAGCTTAAGGTTTGGAGAGAGAGTGTGGAAGAGTTTGCTTGGCCGGTGTTATTGTGAAATGATATATAGACCGGCAATAGGAGAGCCTAGTCAGCTTAAGAAATGGAAATTGAATCTTCACCGGGTTTACGTTCGGAAGAATGGCCTAATTCTGTAATACTATGACCGATAAGAGGAAGACAGCCTTAGCATTAGGGAAGGAAGTAAATCTGAGTTTGAGGTTGACGACAGACTGGGAAAGAGGTCGTTTGGTTATTGTGCTATTATTGTGGCAGACAGTAGCAAAGCGAATGACGTCAATTCTGAAGAGTGAACAGCAATTAAAGCATTGTTATATTCAGGTCGAAGGTATGTCCGACATAAACTATATTCAGCTTATGAACTGTTAGACAAAAGAGAAGAACAAGTGAAGAGCAGTTTATTCACTGACACAGTAGGAAAACGTATTCGGTTGTTAAAATGAATTTATTTGAGTAAAAAAAAACATAAATAAAAAAAAAAAATAGATGATCAGCATTGGAAAAGCTAACAAATTATTGCTCGATGTGTTAATGTATACACATGTGTACCCGTTCTCATAACAGCTACACGATTGCCGTTTGTTACCTATCACGGTAGATAACACAAATGTGATTTTCTGCTGACAACACCTCATACAGGTGTTATATTCATATAATGCACTGTGTCATATATTGTATAACTTGTTGATAATGTTGGAAACCTTTATTTGTTATTACGTACAATCTGTATTTTTCCATGTAGCTACATTTCTTCCTTTTTAATACATGTTTTAAGGTAACTTTTCTTTCCACAACCCGAGACCATCAAGTCCTATGTACGAGACTTGACAATGTTCTTACGTCATTAATATGCACACGATTCTCTCTGCTATAAAGGACATCTTACGTGAGCATTTTTTGTTATGAAATTTTGACCATCATTATTCGACATAATATACCGAATACCTACGAAACAATTTTGGACCAAAGGTGGGTGTATAACTTCCGTAAAATATTGACATAACTAAAATGTGCCTCAAAGTTTGAACATGTTTTGTCTTTGTGCTACATTGTAGTATATATTCAATGTACAAGATTTATCTGCATATTTGGTGTCATATTTACGGTAGCCAATCAGGTCATATGACAGCATTCGGCATTGTTTTGATAGATTTTAGGATAAAACTAAATTAGCCCTGCCGTACACCAGAGAATTGGCTTACGATGACATGTATAGTAGTCGTAATTAATGACAGGGCTTTACAGGCAACCACCATATTGTGATATATTAAACAATGGAAGTTAGAATTACATTGCGTGAACATCACTTACTGTAGTCGATCCGAAATTTAATAGCAAATACTGTATATCACTTATATTTAGCGTAAATACTGTCTGCAAGGAGGGTCAATCGTGAATTCAAATCCCTTGAAATTATTTGCACGAAAGCATATATTGATAGTGACTTAGCTATTACTCAGCAATATAGATATTTTACATAGTCCATAATAGTTCGTCATTTGCGATTAAGATTTTTTTCTAGATTAGCGTAAGCAATATCGTGTATTTGCGAATATGTCTGAAGAGGCAAATTCGCAAAATCTAGGTGATTTACAGTATTTCTTTCATAGTGTAATAGACAATCGTCCTATATAATTGTCTTTATGTTTTACAGTACGTACTTAAGGAATCTCTGAACCGGAAATCTAAAATCATGAACACTTCTGAAACAGAAATGGATGAAATTCTAAAATGTGGGATTTGTCGTTCGGAATTCATAGACCCCAGGCAGCTTATGTGTGGTCACGTATTTTGTTTCAAATGCATTGAAACAGACTATAAAACACGTGATAGAAACAATGGAAAATGTCCAATATGTCGTACAGAATATTGGACAAGGCCAAATAGGGCCATAGATTCTTTACCGAGATGTCCCCTGCCGTTACGTCACATTCTGTCTTTACGAGAACGCCGAGGCCAGTGCTGCGAGTATATCGGTTGTCAGGGAAATCCTGCACAAGTAATCTGCATTAGGTGTCATTTATGGCTCTGCAGTGATTGCAAGTCCAAGACTTGCAAGAAAAATGGAGATGATATTCATGAGGCTTTTCAACAACATGAACTAGAGTCTAGTTTGTTTGATATTGTCATCAGAAGCAGACACAAATCGTGCAGAGAACATATAAATCAGGACGTGCAGTGGTACTGCCATCACTGTAAGTTGTTAGCATGTAAGTTGTGTAAAATAAACTTTCATGTGGGCCATGTTCCATTGGTGACTCTTGAAGCTAGATCACGTGAATGTCGCGATTATTTAGAGATGGTGATCACCTCATTAAAAAAGAAACAGAAAGAGCACACGGAGAACAAAAGAACACTAACAGAACTTAGTTCGTGTTGTAAGGAATTCGTCGATGTGACACATTGCCACACATCTTTAGACCATTGTAATGTCGGATTCGATGAATGTGAAAATCTCATACTTTTGATTTCGAAAGTATTGGAAAATGGATCCATGAAGGTCGTCGTGGAAATGTCTTCGAACTTGGAAGAACGGATTACCACAGAACTAGGAAAATGTCTACTACTTGAGAAAGTCCGAGAGGTTATTGGAACTAAACAAGTACAGACAGAACTGGAAGTAGGCGACGATGACAAAACACAGACAAACTCTAATGCCTGTGAAAATGATGATTCGTCGATCAACCTTTGTGGTGATACATGTGAATCCTCGCTCTGTGTGATTCAAGACAGTGCCCACTGGATGTGTTTGCACTGTAGGAAATGGTTGTGTATTTCCTGTAAGATTGCTTCGTGTGGACGGGGAGGTCACAGCGATATAAAACACACAGCAGAAAAAGCATCTGACATCGACCCGGCTCTGTACGACATTGTAATAAGGAGTCGAAGTTCCTCGTGTCCAACACATTCAAATAACGACGTAGATTCGTACTGTTGCCAATGTCACGTGATAGGCTGTGAATTGTGTTGCTATAGGCACGCCCATCACAACGTAGTCACCATCGCTAAAAGGTCAAGTGCATGTAGGCTCAACATAGAGGAAAAGAAGAAACAGCTGGGAAATATGATATCGGAATATTCAGTAACAAAAGACCGAGTGTCTAAAATCAAAAGTAACTGTCATTTTCATATATTGAACTCTGCATATTTTGAAAGTGTATACACCGATTGCGTTTTAAGATCTAATAAATGTGACAATCTCAACAAAGTCCTACACTTTCTCCTCAACTATGCTTCTGACAGGGTACTCGTTGAAACGTTTGATGGGATAGAAAATGAACTAGAGGCGGAATTACAAAAGATACCTTCTGACAATTTACTGGAAATACAAAAAATGTTCAATTTCGGTATTGAAACTCTGTCGGAGAAAGTACCTAAATGACGTTACCTAGGTGGTAAGTTTCTCTCAGCGAGGACAAAAGAAAATCAGTTCTAAGGTAGGTACAAAGTCTCTTGTTTATATTGTTTTAATTTCCATTTTTACATTTCTAACCATCAATTTATATCAAAAGGTGCCAATATCTATTTGTTTTCAAATTTACTGTATCTGATTATCAATTCATATTTATCCATTCATTTTATTAATTTACTGTATTTAGCTCTCAATTTAACTAAACGTTGCAATATCTTTTTATTTTGTCTATTTACTGTATCTATCTCTCAGTACCAATATGTATATAATTTTCAAATTACGGTATTAAGCTCTCATTTTAAATAAGATACTGTATCAATATCTCAATTCTTATCAAAAGGTGTCAAGTCTATTTACTTTTCTATTTACAGTATTTAGCTCTCATTTTGAATTAAAGTTGCCAATATCTATTTATTTTTCTATTTACTGTATCTAACTCTCAATTTAATATACTTCCTTATGTGTGACAGTATGCTAAGAAATGACTTGTCTATCAGTGTATATGATTTTTTACGAAACGTGCGTCATGATCAAACACCATAATACTATGCTATCGATAAGAAACCCAATAGACTAATTATATTGTTATACAATGTATGTGTTACCCATAGACTTATGGTAAAGTCCTACTAGTCTTTGACACTGGATTTGTACAAGACTTGTCTCCATATATAGCCTCTTAAAAGTTGCTCAGCTAAATTGTAATACTAGATTATCTACCTCTTTGGTGAATCTCTTGACTCTGTCTGTCTGTCATGCCCGAGAGACAAAATCATCCAGCTCAAAATTATATTAATTCTAGAGAAAGGCTACCAGTATAGACCATGTGTACAATGTTGATACTGGAAATCCTTATAGGGAATGCTAGTATATATACACTAGTCCCCTGCCTATAGCATATGAAAAAAATAGTTAATAAAATTAGGCTGGATAGTTTTTTCTCTAGGATATGTCTGATTCTACAGTTCCAAACAATCTAGATTTGTGGTATCTTTTTTGTGTATAATTAAAAGAACTACTAGTCGATAACCTCCTTTCCACTCTCATCGTTAACGGGTCAGACTGTGGGCAGTAAAGCGGAGTCCCGTATATGTAGGTGTAAACAAGTACCCTTGTTACAATAGCTTATACACATGTATTCAAAACATAGGTATTTGGTTAAACCAGGAGGCTATAAATAGATTAATCTTAAAATAGGGGTACCCTGTCATTGGTCATTTGTTTAACGTGGCACAAGGAAACTGGATGGTACAATATAAAACGTGTGTGTGCGTTGCATAGGTACAGTGGTGTGCTTCTGTATTTGAACACAATCTTTAGCTCGGACGATAAGTTCACAAAGACAATTGTCATTGTCATGTGTCATGTGAATTTTCGTGCAAATATTTATATTTGCTGGATGAGGAAATGGTGAGTCATGTTTATATTTTTAGTTTAGAACAATTAGTATTGAATGATGTTTGGGCTGCGTCTCATTGAATTATAGCTAGAAGATATTATATACATGTAATTTAATACATATATATATATATATACAATAAAATTGCTAAGTACGATTCTTACATAAAGAAAAAACTCAATAACACGGCTTTAGTACTTTCGTCTCATCTTGGCGATTCTCTAGACTATATATATATATAGATATGCACTATGTTATAGATATATTGACATTGAATCAAGTTCAATTCTTTATTGCATACTTAAAATCACAAATATTGTGAAGGCAACAACAAAAAATAGCCAAGACAATAATGTAATATAATAGTACAATTACATATTGTCTGACAAAGCGATATCATTAATAGTTTGTCATCTACAATGTTACATGTGTAATTTTCGGGAAATATTTTTTCAAGACAGTTTGTCATCAATAATACATTTAACGAAAAGGACCATTATCGAGAATCAGACAGTCGTCACTTGTCTAAGAGTAATGTTTTCATCTTAATTGCTGCTATTATGTATCTTCTATCAATTATGATTTAACTTTACAAAGATACAAGATTTATCATGAATAAATAAGATATTCATAAACATAAACTGGCTATACTGCGTCTAATTTCTAAATTTGTTTTTGATTGAAAGAAGCCAATATCTTGTTTTCTTTTGTATAATCATGTTTAAATACCTCTGTATCATGTACCTTATAATTTTATTATAATAGAAATCCAATTAGAACCTGGTAATTTACAAAGTTTTTCATGAAAGATTTTTTATTTATTTATTTAGTAACATATCTATGTGTTATTTTGAAATTAAATGATGTTTCATAACGTACTCAATACGTTATATGTTGCAGAAATATAAGAAATGTCGGACCTGATAGATCAAAGAGATGAAGAGAAACTTTTGGAGTGTGGTATTTGCCTCAGTCGTCTAAATGATCCTAGAAAACTTGACTGCAGACACGCTTTCTGCTTCATCTGCATCAAGAACCACTACAAAGCCTGTGGAAAGCGAATGGCGCCATGTCCAATATGTCGGAAGCTGTATCCATCCCTGGATGCCAAAGTTGAACAGCTACCTCAATGCTCTATCAACTTCCATCAGCTCTTGGATACGAGAAATTCCAAACATTCATGTGAATCAGAACTCTGTGGGACCATCGATGCCCCATTTCTTTGTTTAAAATGTAAGAAATGGCTCTGTTTCAGGTGCAAAGAACAAAGTAATGAAATATCTTCATGTCAGAATCATGAAGCATATCGTATATCGGACATTGACGCGAGGTTGTATAACATTGTAGTGCAAAGTAAACACAAATCCTGTGTAGACCATCCGGGATACGACATACAATGGTTTTGTAGACAATGTCACATGTTAGGGTGTAACTATTGTAAGACGCGGCAACCACTAGATCATACCCTTATTGACGTGGACAAGAGGGCAACGGAGCTCCGAGAGCAGTTTTCTGATGTATGCCTCCTATTGCAGACTAAGTCAGGGGAACACGAAATCGCTCTCAATTTTTTCCATGAAATTAGAGAAAAATTTTCTCCTTTAGGAGTCTGCAACACATCCTTCTGTGAAACGTCAGCCAATGAACACAAAAAGGACGTCATAGAATGCAAAAGCCTCATTCATATAATGAAATACCTCACGAACTACGCGTCTGACGAAGTGGTAGTATCCATATACCTCAACATGGAGGACCAAATTGCCAGTGAACTCGAAAAACATCCCCTGGAAGAGGTCGTTAACATTCCACATTGGCTTGCGGACTCTTCTAAAGCGATGATGTCGACCGAGGGACGTACAAGTATATTAAACAAACGGGAAATACCGAAAAATGACACAGACATATCGAAGAAAATCAACTTGGCATTCTATTTCAACTTAATGGCTATAGTTCTACTTGTTACTATCGTGTTGGTTTTCATAGCCTGTGTAGGTAGTGTTATCTATTATCGCAGTGACGTATGGCAAGGAATACAACACAGACTTTCTGTTTCGGCTATTGAGTTTATCCACACTAAACTAGAAGGAATGCTACAAGAAGCATTTAAGCCTGAACTAATTTCCCAATATAGAAACATTACAGAGGAATTTGTTGCAAGATACGACAAATTCCAAAATGACTCACTTGGCAAATGGCTAGACTTCGTGAAGATGACTAAAGATGAATACTGTCACAAAAGCAAAACAAAAACGTACAGTAATTATGGAGGGGATTTCAGATTTCAATACAAACTTGACATTTCTACCTTCTGTAAGTAACACAGGTTTTTACAGATATCTGTAAAGAGTCCGATATCCTTTGCGACTAATCACAAGGGTTTACTGTGTGCCTACGTGAATGAACTAACAAATACGTTTTACCTATATATTAACGGGTTAAACATCAACTGTTACTGTATCACGGTACCTTATTTCAGCGGCATCATTAAGATGGAAGAATGCATGTCTCCAAAAATATATCTAATGTGACCAGGCACCAGTTTCAGTAGTGATCTTTATCTTAAACAACATTAATTGATTGAAAATCATTACAGAATTTTAGAAAATTTTCCTCACTAAGATTGTTTACCTTAAGTTAAATAGCGAGAAATTTGGAAAATTTAAGATAATGAAATCACTGTAGGTATGTAACATTGATAAAACTGGTTAAAACTGATTTAAACAGAATATCATTTATTGCTGCTGGGACAAGTTTTCCCATAATTATGAGGGTTTTGTTTTTATCCCAACTACATGTATCAAAATCTGGTGGCTGGATCCTAGGACTACATTTTTCATTCTGAGTGATAAAAACATGTCTAGTGCCTATTGGTCATGCTGATACATGTGTATATATAAATATTGAATAAATGATTCGCGCGTGTTTTAAAAAACGCAAGATAAAAATGGTTTAAAATGTTATCTTGAAAGCTAAAAATTGTGATAACATTGATGTTTCACTTGTTGAGGTTTTAATGTAATGCCATTTGAAATGTATTGAGCTTATTATATTAAAATATATGGAAAAAATCAAAACGTTTTCGTATTGTTGTTATGATATCAGACATGATAAAACAATAGCATGTTCCTACCAACAGGTTTTTTATAAAGATTGTCAACCAAACATTTGCGTTATCATGTTTTGAAATTCTGAAGTAATTAGACACGAGTGCGCTTATAACGAAGAAAAACATAATCTACAGATAAACTGTCTATTTCATTGGGGTTACCGGATGGGGTTAATGTGTAATTACCAAAGTTCATTGAAGTAATACTGATGACTGAAAAGAAATGGCATGATGATTCTTACAGTATCCGAAAAACTACGAGGCTAATGGAATCACAACAAATGTAAAAGTAACAAAATGATACGTTTACATAAAAACTATAACACAACTTCCTATATACATTTCGTTACTTATATTGTAACATTCGTATTCTATTTCATTTGGTCTGTAACATTCCCATTACTTTTTCTTTATAAGAACATTCTTAGCTGATTTCAACACAATTTCAGAGATAGATTATATTCTTCTTTATTTAAACAGTAATGTTTGATTTATTTAATCTGTAATTTCTATGACTTTTGATAATAAATTACAGTTTTCTCTATTATTTTCAACATTGATATAAGATGTTTTATATATGCTCTATTAAAATAGAACATTTGCCTTTAATATCCTATAATCGGTAACTGATCAATCATTTTTAAAGCTTGTGGAGATAACTCAAATTTCCTCTATTAAAACATATATTCATTGTAGAAGCCATCAATAAATTCTTTCTCGGCTGTTACAACTTCCGGCTTCCCCAATTATACCTTTCATACATCATATTTCTTCTATTGTTAATCTGCTACATTTCAATAGCAAAAAAGTTAACACCATTGTGGGTAATACTAATACGCTGATAACGTATACTTCCTTAATGACAATCTAATACATAGAAGATCATTGTGTGTGTCCTTTATCAGTTTACCAATATTTCAGACATACATTCTGTTTATCTAATGTAATACATTACATAGAAAATCATTGTTTATGTTACTCCATCAATTTATCGATGATATATGTCATACATTATGTTTTATCGAATGTAATGTATTACATAGGAGGTCTTTGTGTGTTATTCCATCAGCTTATTAATAATATATGACATAATTTATGTTTAATCTAATTTGATATATTACATAGAAATTTACTAATATAACTGAAATACAATATGTTTATCTAATGTAATATATTACACAGGAGAAATTTGGGTGTGTCCCTCCATCAGATTATCAAAATAACTGAAATATAATATGTTGTCTCTAATGTAATATATTACATAGAAGACATCTGGGTGTGTTCCTCCATCAATTTACTAATATAATTAAAAGATAATATGTTGTCTCTAATGTAATATGTCACATAGAAGATCTTTGCGTGTGATCCTCATTCTGCTACATCTCCATAACTTCACTAATAATTTCCTTCATGCATTCTATTTCCTCTGGAGTAGTGTTATACTTCTCTAGCGTGCCATCCTCGTGTATTATTACCCCTGGTAGGTACCTATTCAGGTTTTCCTTCACCATCCGGGCCGGATTGAGATATCTATCCAGACATTTCATCACACATGGAAACACCACTAAAAGACATGGACAGCCAGTCCCAAAGGCCACGATACAGGCCTTTGGGTCCCGAAGGAAACAGAACATGATCCCTGAGAACATTAATACTGTGAGAAGAGTGGAGCCGGTGAAGATTAGTATGGTCTTCAGCTGAGCATTTCTGGCGTTATCACGGTCAGATTCTGTTATCACCTAAACAAAATTAGAATATTTTTTCATAATATCTAGTTTAGATATTCTGTATTTATCCTGAAAAATTGTTCCCTTTCTCAGTTTACCGTACGTATCCTTTATTAAGCCCCATCTTCTTGTGTAAAAGTTTTGTAATTACGTTTGGGTATGGCTTATTTGTGAGCCACTTTTAACTGCTTTAAGATAAATTATTCTGCAAAATGAATAAGCAGACTTATTTATTGACAGGGGCTTATTTGCGAATAAATACGGTATTAGAACATGGTGATTAATATAAATATATACATTATCAATTTTAAAATAATTGTGGAACACGTTTTATTGACTTACCGTTATTAATAATACATATATATATTCATTATCTATTTTACAATAATTGTGAAACACGTTTTACTGACTAACAGTTTTAAGTCGATAATTCCCTATATTTCACCTGTAAAACGTGATGAATGTCTTATCAACATTGAAAGTTGGTTTAAGATTAAGTGATGAGCAAGTATATATCCTAAAAAATATTCTATAAATATACATTTCCTAGTATTAAAACATTGTTTACCTTAGTGTTTGTAAAGAATTCTACACGGAGTTACGTGGGTGAGAGTGACAACTGAGCACAGCGTTCTACACACG
Source organism: Pecten maximus (assembly GCF_902652985.1). Lineage (NCBI taxonomy): Eukaryota > Metazoa > Mollusca > Bivalvia > Pectinida > Pectinidae > Pecten > Pecten maximus. The sequence continues at coordinate 27,770,193 of NC_047031.1, read as the reverse complement.
AGCGGTTAAATTCATTCTGATTTGGCCTACAGTAATGTTATTGCTTTGCACTGATCGAAATATTTCCGAAAAACGGTCACGGACACTTCTGATTTTCGTAACTAAGGAATAGTCTAGGTTTTAACATATACACATTTAATATTACATCTGATAATATTTCTTAATGATGATATGGACAGTTAGGTGGTTGTAGTTAAGATATGGCCTACCTGAAACCCATCCCCGCCTGAACTAGAGGAAGAGTTGGCCGCAGGCGTTGTTTGTTTGTTAGCCCATCCCTCATTTGCTATGTTGCTCATATCCAAACCGACCTGCCTTTTGTGTCGACGGCGGCGATTGGCTATAAACGTCTTGATTATGTTCATCTTGGGGGATGTAGTCGGATCCGGGGCGGTGGTTGCTTGATAACTCCCGGTCATAACGGACATTAACCTTGACCTATTTCTATTTTGTATGACTTCACTTTTAGGATACGAAGGCTGTTTGTCTGGTGCTTCTTCGATAAAGTCATTAGTATCGTCGGTCTCATTTTCTGCTTCTGAAATAAACAACGATATGATATTGTGAGTTTTATTATGATTCTTTAAACATTGACAGTGTCAGTTAGATCAGAGCACGTGATAATTATAGGACCTCAGGAATAATATGCGTTCGGTTATCATATGAAAATGAAGTGCATTTCGTCGACCTTTTCACTAATTAGCATTTTTTTCAATTGTCTCATCAACTGATCAAAAAATTAACTTTTGATATTTGTTCATCATCGACATCTCCGTTTTCTACTCTGTTACTGAAAATAACCATAATATAATTCTTTCCCTTGTACTTGTACAGAGTGACAGGTATAACAATATTGTTGATTTTGCTTTATGATCTCATTTGGAATTATATTTAATTTCCTTATGAAATGCACTCAATATCAGACATTTTTGATACTTAAGCATTGAACTACTTTCAGTTGGAAGTTATGGGTTTATGAATGTCAACTGGACAAAGGCAAATTAAATGAAGCGCGCTAGCGCTTCATGTTGACTTTACCTTTGTCAAGTTGACATTCATTAGCCCATAACTTCCAACTGAAAGTAGTTCAATGCTTATATTTACATTTGACAACGATTTTTAAGACTATATCAAAGCATTTTGCTCCTACGATAAATGAATAAATTAGTATCGTCAAAGACGGAACAGCCTTTTCAACAGGCATCTTTTGTTATCGCCGACGTGACAATCATGACGTCACTATAATAATGACGTCATAATAGAGATTTGCAAGTTATGGACTCGTAACCTTCAAGTGAGCTTGGTAAGGTTATATAGTGAGGCTGCAGTGTAATTAAGCATTGAACTGCTTTCATTTGGAAGTTATGGGCTGATGAATGCCAACTGGACAAAGGCAAATTTGATAAAGCGCGCTAGCGCTTCATGTTGAATTTGCCTTTGTCCAGTTGGCATTCATCAGCCCATAACTTCCAAATGAAAGCAGTTCTATGCTTACACTTACATTTGACAACAAATTTGAAAGACTATATCCAGGAATTTTACTCTGATAATGAACAAAAAAATTAGTATCGTCAAAGACAGAACAGCCTTTTCAACAGCCATCTTTCGTTATCGCCGACGTTACAATTATGACGTCACTATAATAATGACGTCATAATAAAGATTTGAAGTCAGCTCGGCAGAGTTATATAGTGGGACTGCAGTGTAAATGTAAATATTTCTCAGTAAATTATCATTTGAGAAGGTGATTTACCCGGATTTGACCTAAAATTGTATGACAGGGTGTCGTTGATTTGACATAGATATGTATGGAAGGAGTGTAATCGATTTGACCAAGATTTGCATGATGGGCGTTGTCGATTTGACGAAGATTTTATGGAGGGAGTCGTCGATTATTTGACTTGATTTGTATGGCAGGGGTCGTCATCGATTTGACCTAGATTTGTATGTGGTGTCGTCGATTTGACCTAGATTGGTATTGAGGATGTCGTCGATTTGACCTAGATTTCTATGGCGGGTGTAGTTGATTTAACCAAGGTTTTTATGGCGGGTTTAGTTGACGAAGTAGATGACATTTACTCAATCAGGCCCCAATTTCACAATATTCCTTACGGAACATTTATATAGGAAATTTTTTTAACTTTAAACTTTAAAACTAGTCATGTATCATTCCACATTGTTTGTTTGGACATGTAGATTCTTAGAATTACTAATAATTTGTTGATGCTAACATGTTCTTCTGTAGTGGTGGAAAGATGTAGCAGAGACTGAATCATACAAATAATCAAACCAGAAGATAGCCATCTTGTTATGCTCACAACTGTCTTCATCACACGATAGAAGCATTTTGACCGGATTTGATTTTATATACGGAAAAACACAGGTGCTCGGTTTCGGGTTTTGAGTAACATATGACATCAGTCAACAACCACAACACTATAAATTAAGTATTCGTATACATTTTAAAACCTTATAAAAATCGCTCTTTTCTTATACATCGAAACCCGATTTTTTATAAGGTTTCAGAAGTTATAGGAATACTTAATTTATAGTGTTGTGGTTGTTTACTGATGTCATATGTTACTCAGAAACCCGAAACTGAGCCCCTGTGCGGAAAAATACTTATTAAAATGTTTTTACATTGAAATGCAAATGGCGGTTGTTAATAATCGTTTACTATAATTCGAATTTGAATAATGGGTTCGTCATGTGGGTTTTATTTTCATTTTCCCTTGCGGGGCGACATGGCGAAGATCAGGGAGACACTAGTTTCTGGTCACTTAGTTCAGGTTGGCAACCATATTGACTATTAATTGATATATACATTTTTTTACAATCACGAGACGTTTTATATTTCTTGTATAACTTATTCATACCGACAGCTTTGTTCTCGAGTGATAGGGATAGGTTACTGAAAACCTCGGGTGGTATGTGGAAGTCTTTGATCGGGTCTTCTCCTATCTTTATAACGTGTAGTCTGTCTCCTGCTAACACTTCAACTGTCGGTATGACCTCCTGCTCGTCTATCTCTGTAATAATGTAAATTATATAAATATGTATATGCATCATCTATTAATAACATTAATGTAAATTATATAAATATGTATATGCATCATCTATTAATAACATTAGTGTAAATTATATAAATATGTATATGCATTATCTATTAATAACATTAATGTAAATTATATAAATATGTATATGCATCATCTATTAATAACATTAATGTAAATTATATAAATATGTATATGCATCATCTATAGATAATATATCTCAACAGATGAAACAATTTTAGACATGAAAATAAAACTTCTTATCGACAAAATATCTTATCAGGTACAACCATTCAAAGGATATGAAAATAAAAGTTTGCACTGATAACATATTTCGTCGGATAAAACCATTCAAAAGACATAAAACTTCGCAAATCTTTCACTTAAATGATGCGTTTTTCATAATGATATATCGATCTAGTAATACCTGCATACTTATCAACATCATATTAGTCAAGTTAGAGTAGAAAGCATTGAAATCGTTTATGATTGATCCTCAGACTAGTTAAGTCAGGGTCGGAGTTTCTAAGATAAATATAGTTTATGATTTGTCACGGTTAAGCGACCGACTAGTTTAGTGGTGGTCGCAGGCATGAAGATAAATAAAGTTTATGATTAATCAAGGCTAAGCGTCCAACTAGTTTAGCCAGGGTCGGAGATAAGCATAGTTGATGATTTATCAGGGTTGAGAGTCAGACCAGTTAAATCAGGGTCGAAGGCATGAAGATAAATATAGTTTATGATTTATCAGGGTTGAGAGTCAGACCGGTTAAATCAGGGTCGGAGTTATCGAGATAAAATATAGTCGATAATTTCTCAAGACTTTGAATTTACATCCATGTGTAATTTGTGTTTTCATTCTCTGTGGATGGACAGTGGGTGTCACTTGGCAAACATTAAAAGTCATAGGGTCTATGATATCCATATGAAAAAAATGTGTCAGGTATTAAGGGAAACTAGTCTCAAGTTGAATAAAAGAAATACGTTACATTGTTTTGTTTTCACTGTCAAAAACTGAACTAAAGAGGTGGTTACGATTGTTTTACATCAACTCCTTATTGCCGTACCGATGATAATTAACTACAGATTTCCGACATACAGAAATCACAATTCTTGCGTTATGTTCAACAGAAAAGAAACTAACACACGTTTTTAGTATACATTACACATAAATATCGATTGAAACCAGCGATTTTTTTTTTTTTTTATTAATATTTTTTTTTTATTATTATTATTTGTTTTAGTTTTCTTTTGTGAGAAAACATATTGTATTGGTTTCCAAATTACCCCGACAAAAAGACAGTGTCCGTTTCATGCGATTCAAATAGACTATGAAATTATTTAAAACACTCAAAAAAGGCCTTAATGGCATTGTTCATTGATATTACTCCCATTATTAGACTTTTTGACTATTTGCAAGATTTGAAATATCAATGACCATCATAGTTTTTACGAACCACTCAAACAGTTTATGATGAGAGTAAAACTTAGTTTTTACGAACCACTCAAACTCGAAATTCGTCAATAAAGAAATGGCAATTTTATCGTTCTCGTCGATTTGTCATCACCGCCTGTTTTAGAAACAAACAATTCAATTTGATTTCAACAAGAAATCGAGTGAAGACGTCATCAAAAGAAGAGAATCTACACATACACAAAATACACACAGTAATACGTACCTTCCGAAACAAATGTCTCGTCGTGGGAGATTTCTATTGAGATGGATCTACCATCTACAACTAAACAGCGAAAAAAAATTATCTTTACATCTTTAAATAATAGACTTTACTAGAAAATGTTAAAATACATTGTAAATGTTTCACTTGATCATTTAAGTCATTTCCGCGCTATCACAAATACAGACAGAATTCGGCAATGTTTTCAAAGATTATTGTATTTTAGATGTAAATCTTCGCATTGGGTGACACAGTAGGTTAATATTAGTTTTCCAAATTTAATAATAACGTTCGATATAATTTGCTTTCTATTCTAACGCCGTTGAGTGATACAGTATCATTTAAAATAGGTATGTGATATCATCGACAAATGGAAGTAAAAAGTAAAACGGCGCTCCATAATATCATCGATAAATTGAAATAGCAAGAAAAAACGGCGCCCCATAATAGTATAGATAAATAGAAAAAGAAAAACGTCGTACAATAATACCATCCATACTATCATCGTCAAATGGAAATAAAAAGTAAAACGGTGCCCCATAATATCATCTATTTGTAAAAAAGTATTTATTGTGATCATGTTATATATATATACTAATTATCGATCAATATAGTATAGATATGGATGGAGGGCCTTAGTAATGTTGTGCCTAATTATTTATGCTTTTGAAGCAAATAAAATATGTTTAAATCAAATTATCATCGATAAATGGAAATAATAGGTAAAACGGCGCTCCAGAATATCATCGTCAAATGGAAATTAAAAAGTAAAACGGCGCTCCAGAATATCATATCGATTTGTAAAAATTGGTATTCAATGTGATCATATTATATTATTTTAATATCGATCAATATAATATAAATATAGAGGGAGGGCCTATTCCTTTATGCTTTTGAAGCATCTAAAATATCTTACAATCAAATTAGGATAAAGTGATCGTAAGTCGGACACTCTTTCTATTCATTACACCCGTGCCTCGGGATATGAAGGTCGCTGGTTACGAAAAAGGTACCGTCCGAGAGATTACACTTTCTTCTATCATTGATAAATGGAAAGAAAAAGAAAACAACGGCGCCCTATGAAAGCATCGACAAATGGAAATAAAAAGTAAAACGGCGCTCCATAATATCATCGATAATTTGTCTGAAAAAAAAACAAAAAAAAAATGGACTTGCGTTTCCCAGTCCGAATACCTAGACACTGTCGAATTTCTAATATCTTTTTTTACACAAAATTAAACGTACTTTTATGACGCCATTTGGCTTTATTAGTGGTTACCTTGTCTGCATATATTTTTATCATGACTCTATATCTTTTATCTTGTCTCTATATTTCTTCAAAAGGCCTACATTTGTGACGATTAATATTTTCATAGATTTTTAGCAATATGTTTCATGAAAAGATAGACTTTTAGGTCTTAATCTTAATAGATCTAGATAGATCTACTATTTTGACTAAAAAAAGTTTGATTTATCAAATTGAAACATTATATTCTTATAATTCCTTGTTAATATAAGATTATGCCTGAATACACTTTAGCAGTAACTTAAGGGATGTAACGTTAATATAACCTTTAATTTAAGCTGCCTTGCATAGCAAGATCGCAAAAATATTTTTTTGTAATTTATTAATATCTTAGTCTAGATCTAGACTACCCTTGATGCATTTTTATGAAATTTAGATTATAATCCATATATTGATAAATCAAAAGATGTCTCAATTTCGTCATGATCGATTATGTTATCCATGTGATCTGTAGGATAATTTTAGATAAGCTTTCCCTGCTATGTTCTGTTATTCTTCAAAATGTAGGGCTTGTGCAAGTCGAGTTAAGCATTCGACTGTTCTAGCAGACGACGTACACAAGAGTTGTATCCCTTATGGCTTCTTTTGCATAATTACCTGTGATGAAAAATAAAGCGAAGTAGATAACGGTAATCCATTTCAATTCACAAAGATACATGTCATGTATCATATGAACATACTTTTTGCATGATTTTCTGCAGCGAAAAGAGGCTATTTTGTCAGTGTTGATAGGTGGCGCTGCATCCATTCGGAACTCTCCACTTATTGACTTCCGAAAAGAAAAATGGCAAAACACATGTTGAGGAAGCTGTCTACCGGTATGTTGAAAAAATTGTTTGTTTGCTTAAATGTCACGATGCTTTTAACACTGGGAACATTTTATTGGATTATTTTTTGTGTCTTGTGAGTGCATTATTGATTGGTATGATCAAACTAATACAGTTAAACATGCATTCATGTGTCGCACCAGATCGGTTGCATAAGCCTTAGGTTTGACCTGTGTAGTAAACAACTTTTGTTTACAAGTATTCAATCAATGTTTTAATGCTATTGTTTAGCATTCTGTATCTGTTTGTAAACCAAGTTGATTTCAAATAAGTTTTGTTAGTGTTCTTTTATTGCTTTTTGAGGTTATGGTGGCAAATATGTCCAGTTTACACTTGTCGCCGCGTCACAGGCGCGTGTCATTATCCAGTTCGTTGACAGCTCGCGATCGATACACCTGTGGCTGTGAAGTTTACTGAGAATTACTCATGTAAAAAGTCTGCTTTGATGTTGTTAACCGGACGTAAAGTCACCAGTTACTAGCTCAGGAGATTTAACGATAACATATGTATTAAAATATGCCCTAATAGGCCTAGCGTCATGTTGTTCAACGATCCATCAAGGTTAAATTAAAATACATTAAAACATTTTATCACTTAAAGATAAATTTGTACACTGTAGTTTTGTAGTGCCATTCATAAAATCTTAGTCTGGTAAGCCTTTACTTAGAAAGTCCCATGAAAATTATGTAAACATTATTTTTAATTGGATATTTTAAAAATATTAGCTACTGGACAAGATTGATAGTATAGAATTCACCAGTAATTAATGTTCAATGTGTAGGATTTAAATGAAGTCATTCTATATATTAGAAAATAATGACTTG
>NC_047031.1:27699185-27762007 GCF_902652985.1 Pecten maximus | reverse complement strand
GGGTTGCCATCAGACATTTCACAGTTCTGAAATTGTAACATTTTGCATATTTCTTTCTTTGACTCACTCGTAAACAGCAATATAAAGTGCCCTTAATTCCAGGACTTTAGGAAACAGCTTTTGTCATTAAATAAAAAAAATAACTCGGAAGAAGCCAGCTAGCTGTTCTGAAAAAAAGCAGTCAATGTTTCCCAACAAAGAAGATAAGATTTATCTGTTGTGATTTATTTCTACTCTTAGTCATATATATATTTGTTATATATTATAGTGTACTGGCTCCCCGCATCGCTAAACGGCGCACACCAAAGATACAGGAGCAGTACAAAGAGATCGGAGGGGGCTCCCCGATCAAACGCTGGACAGAGACTCAAGGCAAGGGCATGGTGGAAATACTGGACCGCATCTGTCCTGAATCTGGTAGGTAAAAAAAATGTCAGAGGAAATTCAAATACTGCACTACATTTTTGTCCTGAATGTAGTAAACTAGAAATTCAAAAACTGGACCACATCTGTCTCGAATCTAGGAAGTTAGAAATGTAAGAGGAATTTCAAAGACTTTACCGCATCTGTCCTGAATCTGGTAGGTAAAAAAATGACAGAGGAAATCCGAATTCTGCGCCACATCTGACCCTAATCTTGTAAGCTAAAAATGTTAGAGGAAATTCAGATACAGGCCTATATCTGTCCCAAATCTGGTAAGTACGAAAATGTCGGAAGAAATTCAAAAACTGGACCACATCTGTCTCGAATCTAGGAATTTAGAAATGTAAGAGGAATTTCACATATTGGACTGCATCTGTCCTAAATCTAGAAAGTTAGAAGTGTCAGAGCAGGGCTCAAAATGGCACCTATTTTAGTGGCCATGGCGCCTTTAATTCAACATTGGGGACCAGTTATTGACATATAAGGCACCTCCGTGGCCACTAAAAAAAATTGTAAAATGCAATTTAATGACTTTGTAGCAAAATAGGCCACCTGGTAAAAATATCTACTTTGAGCCCTGAACATTCTCACTACGTTACATGAACATCTAACAATCAATGTCATCGAAGCTAAATATTTTGTCACAGCATGCATCTGAAGCAAACCTTTTCGGCACAGAATATAGCTATATGCTTTCTGGGACGAAATGACTTGAAACAAATTGACAGATTATGCAAGCTATGCACTCTAGTCATGCTAACTCGGACATATACAATTCTCTTCCAAGATTCTGGAAGTAGTCATTTGATTGGCCAATCCAAAAGGTCACTCTGACGTGAACCCTTATGGGATGTTGTTAGATGTTCATGTAATGACCATCTAGATTTTAATTAGCCTGAAAAGAAATTTCAAAAACTGGACTGAATCTGTCACGAATCTATTCTATGGGAAGAAGAATAGACTGTTACAGTTGTCTTGTAAATTAGACATTTGTAAATATGATTTGTTGTTATGTAAAAGAGAGCATCCTCCAGGGTTAGAGACAGGTACCTCTGACCTCTTATACCCTGGCAATCAACTAGAGAAGATTTCTTTATGTCCAAATGGCGAGTATTTACCAAGGTAACAAATACATGAGTCACTGTGGTGTGATCAGGACTGCAACAGTGATTTTTAAAAATTGTAATACATTTGTGTTACACTCAACAGATTAAGTTTAAGTGAGAATTCTCTAGCCGAGTGTTATATAGTAACTACGTACTAGATACCAGAGTTAAATATCCATTGTGTCAATGGGTCATGGTAAACTCCTACATTGGCGCCGATGTAACAGAGCTCGTGATTGATTAGATATAAATGCTAGGGATTGAACCTGGGACCTCTGGCTTACTAGTCTTACACTCAACCGATCGAAACAGAGAAGATCTCTCTGGCCAAGCAGTTTATTGGGGCTAGTGTTTACCAGGGTAACATGTATATACTTAACAAGAACACATGAAATGAAAATTGAAAGCCTTTGTTTTTCTAATTTCAGCTCCACACAAATTTTATGTGGGATTCCGGTATGTAAACCCCCTGACAGAAGATGCCATTGATCAGATGGAAAGGTAATTTACCATCTTCTTTTTGTTTTGAAATCAAATCTCCATCATAGAGTTTTATAATACAATTTCTGTTTTTGTTTAAATGAAAGAGTTTTACAATTACTCACTCAGTATGAAAAAGTTCGAACGCTGCATAGATACTCCTTTGTGATAAATTGATTAAAACAAAGCGAAACTAATCCACAAAAATATATAAACTAGTCTACCTAAAAAACTGACACATGGTTGTGGAAGTAAGTCCACTAAGTAATGTTCACATACTCAAGGTACATTTATACTTGGTAAACAGGGTCACAATCTACTTAATCAAGTTATTGAGAAGTAAACTTGAGTTGCTTACACTTGGGTTATTGATTCAGAAACCGTGGCAATTGTAAATATATCAAAATATAATATGAAGTAATATTTCATCAGACTTATTTAAAGTAATTAATTAAAACCATTCATTATACAGTGATGGCATAGAGAGAGGGATCGCTTTTACACAGTACCCACAATACAGCTGTTCTACAACAGGAAGTAGTATTAATGCATTCTACCGACACTATGCCTCTAGAGGAGTTCCAAGTAGCATCAGATGGAGTGCAATAGACAGATGGCCAACACACCCTGGATTAGTGCAGGTAAATGAAGATTCTGAAGAGGTTCTGAATAGTACCACACAAATTAATACTCTGTATAATAGGTGTTTTGAAGACACATCAAGTATTGATGGCATTAATTAATCTAACAATGCAGGTAAAGTCAGTGTCTAATGAATTAAGTTTTGTAATGTTAAATGTCTTATCAACAGCTAAGGTCATTTAAGGACAGCCTGCCATGTATGGGTTTGGTTTGTATTGTTTATTAAGGACAGCCTCTCGTGTGTGGGAGCTGCATATGTGTGGTATGTGTGTGTATTTTGGTAGGCAGTAGTATGTTCATGTTTGTCACCTTGTAGGAGCGCTGATCTGATGCCTACTTTGATAGTGCTACCTCATTGAAGCATACTGCTGGAGACGTCCAACAAGACACCTGACTTTGTCACATTTGTATTTGGTTTGGTTTAGTATGGTTTAATAAGGACAGCCACTCGTGTGTGGGAGCTGCATATGTGTGGTATGTGTGTGTATTTTGGTAGGCAGTAGTATGTTCATGTTTGTCACCTTGTAGGAGCACTGATCTGATGCCTACTTTGATAGTGCTACCTCATTGAAGCATACTGCTGGAGACGTCCAACAAGACACCTGACTTTGTCACATTTGTATTTGGTTTGGTTTAGTATTGTTTAATAAGGACGGCCTCCATGTGTGGGTTTGGTTTAGTATGGTTTAATAAGGACAGCCACTCGTGTGTGGGAGCTGCATATGTGTGGTATGTGTGTGTATTTTGGTAGGCGGTAGTATGTCCATGTTTGTCACCTTGTAGGAGCGCTGATCTGATGCCTACTTTATAGTGCTACCTCACTGAAGCATACTGCTGAAGAGGTCCAGCAAGACACCTGACTTTGTCACATTTTACTGACAACAGGCAATGTAATATCAAACAACTTCTCAATAGCATCACCTAGAGATTGTTAAGAGAAATGGAATGTGTGATGCATGCAGGATGGAAAAAAGAAATCATCTGAGTGCTATTCGGTGAACTTTTCCTTAGAGTTCCATAACACTGAAAATTTAATTCACCATCAAACACGAATTCTTTGCTCCCATTCTAGGCCTTTGCAGAGAGTATACAAAAACAACTGGACAGATTTCCTCAGGAAGATAAAGACAAAGTGGTCATCTTATTCTCAGCCCACTCTCTGCCTCTGAAGGTAAGTCAATGTCTTAGAATGATGTTTTGTCATCTTATTCTCCGCCAAATCTCTACCTCTGAAAAGTCAGTCTTAGAATGATATTTGATGAGTTTAAATTCATCTTGTTCTTTGCCTTCTCATTATTTGCATCTGAATGTTAGCCTTACATACAAAGACAAAATTTCATGGAGTTTTTACTATTAAACAAATTGAAACAGCACAGATAAAAAGTTATATGAAATATTAATTTAATCTTGCTTTTAACAAGCATTTTCATAGGCTTACAAAATGTATGTTACTCTAAGAAAAACAATGTTGTCGTTTGTAACAATGTATCTGATTGGCTGATACAGTAGTGTAATAATTTCTAAAATGGTGGGGGGGGGGGGGGGGGGCATAAAGTGTTACCCACATTTATCCTGTCTCATTCCGGCTCGTCCTGATGCAAGGTAACTAGCGAATCTCATGGACTGCTTATGTTTCAGGGTGTCAAGCTGCAGCAGGGGCATTTATGTCTTACAGACATTTTCTAGTTTTATATGATGGAGCTATTATACAAAAAAGTGGGGTGTACTCTTGGCCTTGCAGTTTATTTACAGTACACTCTGGGTTTTTTTCTGTTACATAAATTCAAGATTATCCCTATTAATACTGTATTCATGTATTGTGTTGCTCATATATATGTTTATATTATGACATCACATGTAAAGTTAAATTTGTTGTTTTTTTAAAACAATTTGGGGATTTTTAATTTTTAGAATTTATTTTTCTTTTTTCAAATTTAAACTGATTGTGTGTTTAGGTGGTAAACAGAGGTGACCCTTACCCAGCCGAGGTAGCAGCTACCGTAAGTCGCGTGATGGAGTTTCTTGGATACTGTAATCCGTACAGACTTGTTTGGCAATCAAAAGTAAGTCACTGAACATTGTCTCCCCTGTACGAATCTAACCTCAGATTCAGTTCCCCAGTATTTGTCTTCGTTTCTTTTTATCTCATCACAAATAATCGACCAGTGTAACATTATATATATTTTGATTCAGTCACATGACTAAGTGTTAATCCCTGGGTCACGTGACTGAATCCCACACCAGATTGTAGCCTCTGACTGACCACAGTTAGGACTGAAGAAGGCCACCAGATAGTGGTCGAAAGCTACCCGTGAGTAGAATCTATTAGTTGAGTGACATTGTAAAAGATTTCGTATATTATATATTTTCCTGTTACCATACCTACTATATGTTCCTGCCCTCCATTGTTTTATATCAATTTTTTAATACTTTGTTGGCCTGGATATGCACTGTTAAAGCCCAAAGCATACACCTGTATTTGTAACCCTGGTTAATACTAGCTATTGGGCTAGGGGGAACTTTTCTTTAACTCAATTGGTGGGTTTTAAGAATATAAAGTCAAGAGGTAGCTGGTTGAAATGAAGATAATTATGATAATGACCTATGTTAAATATACATAATAATCCTTACAACAATTGTTTTACTGATCTTTTGAAAAAATGATTTAATTTTGACACTTTTCCATCGGAGCCAACAATTGTGATAAATATCAGTTGATATAACTTGTTTCGTTATTGTTGTAAGACAAGTAACACTTACATTTTTCTTTCCCTCTTTTACATCTTTTAAATTTGAAACATGTAATTGAACAATACCTACCTGTAACACATCTTACCTGAATCGAACCTGTGGATATGGGTGGGACCGTTGCTCTGGTTACAATGATTGACCTCTGAACTCTCGTGACTGATGGGTCTATTGCTGTGGTTATAAATGATTGACCTCTGTTGACAGGTGGGCCCGTTGCCGTGGCTGAGTCCCCAGACTGATGAGGCTATAGAAGGGCTGGCCAAGCGTGGTCAGAAAAACATACTGCTGGTCCCAATAGCATTCACCAGTGACCACATAGAGACATTGTATGAATTAGATCTGGAGTATGGTACAGAACTCAGTGCTAAGGTAAATACTACCAAGTCATTTTGCTTAACCTCAGAAAGCTGCTCAAAACTGTTTTTGAGTCCTCCATTTATATTCAATTAGTGTGAAGGGGGTCTGCGGTGGCCGAGTGGTTAAGGTGTCCCGACTTTAACATTACCCTTCCACCTCTGGGTTGCAAGTTCGAAACCCACGTGGGGGAGTTGCCATGTACTGACCGTAGGCTGGTGATTTTTCTCCGGGTACTCCGGCTTTCCTCCACTTCCAAACCTGACATGTCCTTAAATGACCCTGGCTTTTAATAGTATGTTAAACAAAAGCAAACAGAGAAAATGTGAAGTTAAAGACATGAGAAGAAATGAAACTTTTAATTAGTTCCATATGAGAAGAGAAAATGCTGTTATATTCAAAATTTATCATTTGATTCTAAGAAATGTTAAGCCAAATTTGGATTTTGAATTTGAAACTTCATGATTTTAAATCAGAAATTCTTATCAAGCATGTTTGTCTTAGGAAAGATTTACTACACTGTAATACAAAAATCAATGATTTCTATGAGCTTTGACTCCATGTTGAATTAGATGTTTGGTTTAGAGGTTGTGTGATACAGCTATAGGTGTGTACCTAAGAGTGGCATACTTGATTTCAACGGCAACTCCTGTATTATCTCCCTTTAGTTATTATATGTTGGTAATTTTCTTAAAGGGACATCATGGTAAAAACGTTGTAATTTTCATTGAATGTACATGTTTTGTTCCTTTCCAGTTATGTTTCTGTGCTGTCCCAATGTTCACAGTCGATCCCTATGTCCAGCTTGACCACTTGATTTAGTTGGGAATCCCCCTCTAAGTTTAGCATGGAAATTGTTTTTTTTAATTATCATGTGACTGTTTTGAAAATTGAGGCAATACAAACTCACGATAGTTTACACGGCGAAATATTTCATCTGGGTTAGTTGGATAACAATATTATATAGTGGTTTAAATGTTAAAAAACACCTTCTGTATATATTCCGGCACACATATTTATGTGTAAATAAGTGTAAACACTGTACATATAGTATAGTGACAGTAGCGATGTACTGGTACAGACTGTATAAATATTACTGAGTTTGTGTAACTATTACCGAGTTTGTGTAACTATTACCAAGTTTGTGTAAATATTATCAAGATTGTCATGACCTGCTATCCAGCAATCAAGCAGAATACAAGCAGCAACAGTATTACTGCTGTTTTCATATTTGAACTGTATTGTATTGCTTCCCCAGTTTAATTCTAGGATTGTGTTTGACCCATTTTCCCATTATACTCTTCATTGCGGAAGCTGTTATCGTTTTCAACCGCAGTCAATTCACATTGGAAGCCATTTTTGTTTTCAGGTGTTTTAGTGTGTTGTGCGCAAGCGTTTTATTGTATATGTCACAAAATTTGCATATTCAGACTATTGATCAACGAATTGTGATAACCTTTTCATAATTAAAATGAATGTTTTTTATGTACATATATCATCAAATTCGAATGGTTATTGTTCATAAGGATATTTTTTTTTAAAGATATACCCAATAATATGAAAAAATACAAAATAAAAATTGGTTAACCATGATGTCACTTTATCAATTTTGTTTCTTGACATATTTAAATATAATTAATCTATATTTTTTTCATCTTCCTAAAAAAAATGCATATGTTTTGAAAAATACAAAAAAACATGCAATTGCATTAATGATGATTATGAAGAAATAGTGACTTTTCTGGTAGTGGCAGTGCAGGCTTGTACCAATCATAAGCTTCTTAGCTTTGAAGTCTTCTCGAGCAAAGATTTCCTGTAGTAACCTGCTGTAATAATGATACAAGTAAATACTTTACAGTGAACTACATGCTTGTACTATTCATAAACTTATTTTGGGAGTCTTTCTGTGAGTAAATACTTTACTTGAATGACCCGCAGTAGTACAGGCCCCATTTTCCTTTTGTCTAAGTTGAGATTATGATTGTTTGTGTTTGTTTCCACAGCATGGTATAACCATCAAGAGAGCCGACGCCATGAATGACAGCCCCACTTTTATACAGGTATGTCGCGTGGATTTCACTGAGAAAGTTTTTATATAAAAGTTTTTATATAATGTTCAATTCTACACGTTTGCTGTTTCTTGGTTTTAAAGGTTAATATTTTTGTTTAATTTGGAAATTATTGAATACCTAAACTATTGAAAGATGACAAAATCTCCTTTTTCTAATACAATACATCTAAATGGACATTTAGAAAATATATAAAGCTCTTTATTCGGTTGAAACAATTTGTTGGTGTAAATATCTGTACCATTATATTATATAATGTGTGCACATAACCATCCCACGGAGAGAGATATATCCTTCATTGACCTCTCTAGAGGATAGCAATCCTGAAATTGTACTGGGAATTCTTTGTCATTTCAGAACCCTGATATTATACTGGGAAATATGTCATTTCAGAACCCTGATATTGTACTGGGAATGCTTTGTCATTTCAGAACCCTGATATTGTACTTGGAAATATGTCATTTCAGAACCGTGATATTGTACTGGGAAATATGTCATTTCAGAACCGTGATATTGTACTGGGAAATATGTCATTTCAGAACTCTGATATTTGTACATGGACTACTTTGTTGTTGCAGGCTTTAGCAGATGTGGTGAAAAGTCATCTCGCCTCTAACCAGTCGTGTAGTAAACAGATGCCCCTTCGATGTCCTATGTGTACCAATGCCACATGTGGAAAGGCAAAGGAGTTCTTCGTCAAACAGCAAGAGCTTCTCGACATGGGTGCTAGCAATACTGAAGGAGAACGTGTGACTGCATAATTTGCTGAAAAATGTTTTTTGGCTATGATGATGTTTGGAGATTAGAAGTTATGTATATATTTATTTGTCTCTTCCCCATTGGTGCAAATAGTTAATATGATTTTGCAGAATTCTAATTTTATTTTCAGAATTTAAAAAAAAAGAAGAATTATGTATTGATACAACTGTAAATCTTGACATAAGTACCTTTATGTTCTCTTAAGAGAAATCCTAAAAAGAGGACCTTAAAGAAAGGGTTTCTTGAAGAGTTCCATAAACGAATAAATAAACAAAGTTATCAGATACTTTGATTGTCAGGTTTTATTTTATTTTAAGATTGAGTATCACAAATTGATTCTGTCAAGTACCAACATAAGTCTTATTAATCCAATATGCAAATCAATATCAGTTTACATATTTCAATTATTGATTGACAAACATTTGCGACGAAGAGCTATGCTGTTTTCTACTACAGCTCGTGTTGTAGGAAGTACCTGGTACCCTGTGTTATTATAATTATGTAGTGGTGTTGGAGAAGAGATGGACATTTAACTAATATACGGATTATGTAGTGTTATAGCGAAACATATTTGGGATAACTGATATGTTTTGAATAAATATTATGTAAAATCTGAATGTATGTTTTTGTTATGATTAAGATACACGTATCTGGAAATATTTTCATTTTGCATGTATGATAAGCACGATGCTTGCTATTATCCATTTTTGCGTCAACAAGCTGAAAAAAAACATGTCTGACTTCATAGAAACAATATTTCCAAACGTTATCATGATGTCAACCATGAAACGTGTCAATGGTCTGTATCAACCAGGGGCCACACTGTGGCCGAGTGGTTAAGGTGTACCGACACTTTAACACTAGCCCTCCACCACTGGGTTGCGAGTTCGAAACCTACGTGGGGCAGTTGCCAGATACTGACCGTAGGCCGGTGGTTTTTCTCCGGGTACTCCGGCTTTCCTCCACCTCCAAAACCTGGCACGTCCTTAAATGACCCTGGCTGTTAATAGGACGTTAAACAAAAAAACAAACCAAACAAACTGTATCAACCTACATCTCTCTCTACTGTCAATTCTGTCCGTAAATGTATTGAAATCTTAAATAATATGGTTGATGGAAGAGTAGCAGGAAACTTGTTCGACATGACAACGACAGTAGGATTGCACCAAGTGAAAAAGAAAAAGTTGAGAAATCTATACTTTAATCCCACATACACTGTTCCCCAGTCACTTAATAAGCACCGCTTTGTAAGAGCGTTCATTGCATTTTCATGCTTAAATGTGTCTCTATGTTTTCTCAAAATTAATAAAATATGTCATGTTTTCTATCGGTTAAATCATTTTAAATTCCACTTCTGTTGACAAAGTTATAACTGACGAATAAATGATGAAAATCGAGTGTGATGTCACATGAGAAAGACAAATTTAAAGTGCATAAAGTATGTTAGAAAATGAACTAGTTTTCATGAAATAAGCTTGTTTATCATTAAATTTTCATGTGAAGATGCACTAAATGATTTCCAAATTCGACTCGATCACGAACGCTAAGTCCTTTTCTGAAAACTAAACCTTACTGGAAAATATCCCTTGGTGAAACCTTGATGTTGCACCTGAATGTATGCATGAAATGATATGTAGTACAATCAGACTGCGTTATCAGGGGCTCTGACAGCTGCTAAAGTCAGACCTGAAGTATAATTTTGTTGAACTTATTTCATGACCCCACCAACTTCGAGATAACGAGGGCCGACTGTGCATGTATATGGACATAAAACGATTTTATAGGCAACCAAATTGCTTCAACAAGCTGATAACAGATAAATATATACATGTTCCTGGCTTATTGGATGATGACTGGTCCGTGCTTTAAGGACTCCCACAACTAAATAATTTACCATATGTTACTACATACTAGTGACCCATCCCTTCATTCGCTCTTTTGAAGTTCAAATGACGTGAAATTTATATCGAATTAAAGTTTGAAGTTCCTTCTGTCGTATTAATGTTGTTATTGTATAGGTTTAATGGCATACAAGAGCACACGGGTACTCGAAAGACAGTAACCCTGACATTAACAGTACACTGGGGAACCCCCACCTGGGGAATTCCCGCCTTTTTTACACCTCGAATCCTACGTCATTCTGTTTTCAGTAAGCAAAACAAAGACTACGTATACACACAGAACGCTTGTATATGCCCATATATAATGGGTAGTTAGAGGACGAAGTCATGTGATATTCTGTCCCGGGATTCTCTTGTTGACTTCGATTTCCTGTACATACATGTACCACGCCAGGAACCAATCCACTGCCGCCAAGAATGCCAAATAATTTTGGTACGTATGTTGGAATTATCTTTACTATTGATATGATTTTTTACTTTATAAAGATAGTGGTCCAGGTATATATTTTATAGTTGTAAAACGTAATTTGTTTTTTTTGTTAATCCACGGTAAATCTTTGCCTCCATTTTAGCCCAAGCTAATGCACGTCATTCAAACAGTTTATTTATCTGTACCAGTTTACAAGAGTAGGCACCATTACAAGAACATATTTAGAAATATTTCATATCCTTTTTAAATTGTGTATTTTTTGTTAATACACAGTTAAGGTTCATGACCACACTTCCAGTAAATATTACTTGCTATACAAACACCAGGATGTTTGCTAGATTAGCTAAGGTTTTACCTGTGTTTCTTTTGAAAATGGAACACTCTTGTATTCACAAAGGCCTAACAACTCTTCCTAATAAACCAAACTGCTTGTTTGTTTTCAGCAAGAATAAATAGAAACTTTTAAAAAAAAATCTTATCTCAAAACAGGTAGTAGGTACGAAATTTTACTTCTCTATTGGTACACATATATTTACAAAGGTACTCCTAGCCTTGAATTCTTAAAATACATTTTTAATTTTAACTGCTAGTGCTGCAAACTCACCTACCCTGTGTGACAACAGACCACGTCAGAGCGGTTGGTATTTATAATCGATATTGCTAGCAGTATGTTGACAGACAAATGGATAATGTGATTGGTACTAATTACCGTAGTCACATCGTAAGAAGCCCTCGGTTAGCAGGTAAAATGAACCTGAACGGTGATTTTTATGTCAGTAGTCTGGTCATGAATGCCTTGATTGGTGTCAATATTTAGTTCAAAGTTATTTTTAAGTCCGCGTCATTTACAATTGTAATCTATTGTAAATTACCAGTCAGAGAATACGGGACGATCGATCGTGTCGCTTCCTTATGTAATTATATACACATGATTGAAACAGTCAATTGAACCGTTATTAGTTAGGTATATCTGTTGTATTTAAAATCAAAATTAAGTCACCTTGACGCTTAGAGTTACCTGTTAGTCTGGGCCAAAATATGATAAAGCACAAAACCCATCATCTACAATCAATACCTATAATTCCTTATTCGTCAGGAACAACCGAGAGGGTTTGGGATAAATTGGGATCCACTGAGCATATCCACATCTGGCTTCATATCGAAAATGTAAATACCGGGTACTAGGTTTTCAAATAATATCATGATGACGACAATATAACGTTCTCGTGTTCTTCATTAATTTTCATCTCACGAAAGCTTGTTTTGATAATGTATCCGTTAATTGTCGACATCCGTTATAGGAATGTGATTATTTATAAGTTTCATTTTGTCTTTTATCAATAGCTGATGGGTGCAGGTAACTGGCCACACGACCTTACAAGATGGCAGCCGGGGATGTCATTGAAGACATAAAGAACAAACTGGTGTGTGCCATTTGTGCAGATGTATTAAAAGACCCAAGAGTTCTTAGCTGTGGCCACACATTCTGTTTTGAGTGCATCTGGCAAGACTACCAACGATTACAACTTAAATTGGGAAAATGCCCATTGTGTCGGGAACCGTATTATCTTAAAAAGGGAGACATACATAATCTGTCGAGGAATTTTAGTGTAAATGATGTACTTGATACACTGAGGTCTGCTGGGCGAGCTCGTGTTTGTGCAGTTTGTCAAGAAGACGGTGGCATATATGTATGTCTAACGTGCAAACTAAACCTATGCAAACATTGCTCAAAATACCCAAACATTACCTGGATCGAGTGTAGTCACCAGGTGTTACACATTGACGATATGAATTCTCTCCCATTTCTACGGGATGTCATCCAACTAAGTAGAGCCAAACAAACATGTCCGATACACTCAGAAGAAGATGCAAGCTATATGTGTCACACGTGCAAGCGCGTAATGTGCAACGCATGTCGACTCCAAGGTCATATTCATCATGATATCCAAGGAATCAAGGAATCGGTGAAAAAACTTTGTCGGAAAAATATCCCTTCTTTACTAGAAACAAAAACGCGAGACTTTGATAAAACCATAGACTCATTGTCATGTGAATCATCTTTTAATAGAAACCCATCACGTCGTGTAGAAATTCGCGAAGAAATGCGCCGATATCGATCGCAAAGACAAGACTGTTCTGATTTTCACAGAGACATGTGCCATTTATTTAAGTGTGGTAGTGATAAAACAATCCTGGAAGTTTTCCATCGCCGAGAACATAAAATTAACGAGATACTTAACACCCCTACACAGTCTGTCTGTAAAAGATGGATGGTTTATATTATGTACTGTCAATTGGTGAGAATGATTTGTAGATCTGAAAGGAGTGTACGCCAATACTCGGCCATAATTAGAACTAATAGAGAATATTGTGCTGTATGCGATTCAAACAAACATCGACATAAGTTACGTTCCTATCAGGGCATCCCTGATGATCGTAGCGTCCTGTTTTATATTGTGTTGGGCATTTTCATGGAGTTGGCAATTCTACTTTTTTTTCTGTATGTGTTACGTTAGGATATATTTCAATTTCTAAGCTATATATATATATATATATAACTGCGTTATGTAATATAAGGAGTTGGTACTGTAATTGGCTAAACAAACGATAATAGTTGCCTATTACAAATTATGATAGCATTACTTCTTTGACAGCTTGTGACATAAACCTGAGTTAACCTCCTTTCTGGGGTATTGTTTTGACCTGTCTGAGGGAAGGAAACTCCCTAGTCGTGGACATTTCCCAATCAGATGATGACTTTTAATATATTTTTACTGACCTTCTAGTGTCAATTATTATAATAAAGATAATTTATTTGCTGAATTTCAGGATCAGACGTTCCGCGCTATCATCCAAAATGGTTATATTTCAAACAATTAACGTTAACATGGCCGCCTCGGTAAAAGTATTTGATGTTTGCGTGTCCTTGCATAAAAAAATATTTTGTTAAATTCGCCTCGAAATACATATCATTAGTTCACTAATTTCGTCTAACCTTGACTAGGAAGAAACTGAAACGTGTTCAGCATAAATGTATAAGTATGATACATATATAACGAAAATGATTTCACCTCGCTGGTAGGGCTCTCCCCAACCCCTGGACACCTCGGGCTTCGCAGGCATCGAAAGTATTTTGTATGTAAAGGTACACGCGGGTGTTGTTGTATATGTAGTAATATGTATGTTTAAGTCTAAGTAATCTACCAATGTTAATAAATAAATTATATATTTGATTGTTAATATATACACATAGATGTACGATGTGTAGAAAGCAGGCCAAACTAAATTTCCCTCAAAACCCTATGGTTATTCAAGGAAATTTTCTTTTTTCGGTTTCTTTTTTATCAATTTTTTACAACTCATGTATATTTATATAACTATGTGAAATATTATTTTGTTCTTAGTTATCAAAATTAAGGTGTCCTAGTTCCGAAGATGTATTTGCTTTTCTGTGTGATTGGGAAAGGAATTAATATAAGCTTTAAGCTTGTTTTCCCATCCCATTTGTTATTTTCTGTATATGTAATGTTATTGTGTCTTGTTGAATAAAATAATGTTTAAACTAAAATGATTTTAATTTTGAAAATATAAGGTAAACATTAAAACTTCTCTTTGTTTCCAACTGCAAGAAATGGAAAATGACGTAGGTATATTATCTAGCATTCATTAAAAAATATTGATTGGTAGAAGTTTTGTATTATTGTTAGAGAAACATCATCATGGGTTGTTTCAAATTTCGCTTGCAGATTCCCAATGGTCGCTTGTTGGGTGTGTTCCCTGAACGCCTACATATTTAGAACAATAGGCAGAGACATCAAAGGGAGGGTAATTATAGTCTGTTCTGTATTTACCAAGATATTTTACCTCTAGAAATCATTTGACAACTAAAGAAAACCAAAACACAAGCATATCAATTTGAAAAATTCTATAATATAGTATTAATCACATTGATATTGATAAGTTATACAAAAAGTAAGAACATTAAAATTCTGCAAGTTAATATATCTTTTCATAATTTGAAAACAACATTATCAGAATCTTTATTATAAATTGAGAACTACAATTAAACACGTTAATGTAAATTTACACATTTTGATAGGAATAACATCATTATAATCTTAATTATATAGAGCACTAGAAATGTATATGTATGCTAATTTAAAGATACACAGTTTGAAATATCAGTATTATAATCATAGAATATTACGTGTTAATATAATATCACATATTTTGATAGGACTTTTAGAATCTTAATTTATGTTTATATCATATAATGTTATACAACGGACAAAATTGAAATCAATGAATATACACAGAAAACTGTAACAGGCATGCAAATACATGTATACATGTACACAGTTGGAACAAATCTACAGATCTTTATTATCACAGTGTAGTAAAATACAAATAGGATAAAGCACTGTCCATGTTACATCAGTACAACCTTGTCCGTGTTACATCAGTACAACCCTGTCCATGTTACATCAGTACAACCTTGTCCATGTTACATCAGTACAACCTTGTCCATGTTACATCAGTACAACCTTGTCCATGTTACATCAGTACAACCTTGTCCATGTTACATCAGTACAACCTTGTCCAAAATGTTACATCAGTACAACCTAAGTGAAGAAATTCGGAGGCTGCGTCGATGTAGGATATTATATGGTTCTCCAGTCTCTGTTTCTGAAGGACAAGGCGAGTGTCAATGTTTCTGTATTTCCTGGGTCGGGGTCCAGCGCAACGTTGAAGTCTAGTTATCTCATTAGTAGACTGGCTGTATGTCCTTGAATGTCCGTATAATTGTGAAGATGTTAGGATGTGTATGGTGTACAATCTTTTTGAGTTTCCCGTGCCAGGCTTCTAAGTGGTTGGTCGTCCTTCAGGTCCGTCGTTGTCGTAGTGGTTCCCAACTGTCTCCCTCTATCCACTGGTCAACAACGTAGTCTGTGAATGGCGTAACGTCAATGTGTAGGTCAGCTTCCTGGATGTCCTCTTACGTCTTCTACTTGGTGTAGTGGTACAAGTGGCAATACAGCTGCGCGGCGAACCAGTCTCCTATAGTGTCGTCGTTGCATGGGGTGAAATGGAAAAGCATCCCTTGATGTTGGTCCCCGGGAAGACGGTGAAGAGTCTGTCCCGATGTTGATGGTGTACATCTGTCTCATAACCTATTCCTAATAAAGTTAAAGTCTAACTGAGTATTAGCCAAAGATGGTAATAACGGTATGAGTGCAAACAGTGGAATGATAAGTCCTGATGATAATTTTGAAGTTGATATAGATACATACATGTACATGTAGCTTCGGTTTTAATATCCAAGTGTCACGCCATCCGTAGCCTGGGTTACATTAACACAGCTCATCATTTTTACTGATCTCAGTAAAGTGAGCGGTTTTTACATAACAACATCATTATCTTCAGTTATCAGATATCAGGTATCAGAGAGGCGTTCAAATGAGAAAAAAGAACATTTTGATTATAACTTGTATTAAGGAAAAAAGCAAAGTATTTGATATAATTTTTAGTTTGATGAAATTGATAGAATTATCAAAAGGTATTTTATGATATCAATTTCATTGAATTATTAATAAATATTAATTTCAATGAATTATCAATAAATATCAATTTCAACGAATCATTTATAAATACTAATTTGTTAATTATTGATATTTAATAATTTGATCATTATTAAATTGTTTAAATAAGTATTGACAATTATCATGTGCATAGTTAATTCCAATATATTGTATTTTTTGTGCAGTATATTCATTGAATATTGACATTTGATTTTGATGAGAAATTCAATGAAAATTACAGGTAACATACACAGGTAAAACACAGGTAACAAAAGTGACTTCACCAGAACAGACTATAATTACTGTACAAACATAGCCAGTAGGGTGTTATTTCAAAATGCAGGCGTTCAGGGAATCAGCCGCTTGTTGTGTAGCAGGTTATTTTGGCGCTTAAAATGCTATAATTTTGATTGATCCAACCAGTTGCTAACAACCACTAGTGGTACCTCGTGTAAAGATATTCATGTAGTGGTGCTGGAGTAGAGATGGACATTTAACTAATATACGGATTATGTAGTGCATAGAAGCATATTTGGGGTAACTGATATGCTTTGTATAAATATTATGTAAAATCTTGAATCTTATTATTTGAATGTATGATAAACATGAAGATTTCTGTTATCTATTTGTGTATCCACAAGCATTAAAAAAGTATGACTTCATATAGGCATTTCTTACAAATGTCTTAATTGGTGTTTATTTTAAGTCCCAATAAATATTTAAGTCCACGTCATGCAGATATTTTTAATTCTTATAGAAGTGACAATTGAGGAGACCACGCTTTTGAACAGAAAGCAATGTCATAATAGACTATTAAAGCATAAATTCAGTAATACAGTGGATATTACTTCCTAATTAAAGTGGAACGGACTACATGTGGTCCTAACAAATGTAAATACATCGATAGGAAAGCTAATTCGATTTAAATAATTATCTGGGTGTGGATACGAGGGGAACTATATTACAAAGGCCACGATGACAGTAGAGGCAATGCCATCCTAAAATAGCAAATCTTTCATCAATATTGTACCTCTTTTTGAGGGTATTCTAGACGTATATATACTTTTTCACGCTGTTACATTCCATAAGGCGTAGAGTCTCAACTCACATAATAACGATCAACGAATAACTTCAACATACTTTCTAGCTACAGAACTAACTATGAAGCTACCTGTACAAAATTGTCGAAACTGAAATCTGCTTTCTACAGCGCACATCGCTTTATATACAATTCTCTCTATTTAAAGGTGCTTTAATTGTAAACGCCCTACCTGTTGGTGGTGAGGTGCACCCTAAATAAAGCACTTCTCCAAACAAAAATCAATAACTTCTGTATCGTGTACACAATTACATATTCACATGACACAGAATACATACGGGGAATTTATGTGGTCTGATGTCCTCTAATGAATAAATCTAGTTTAGATAAAGCGACATGTAACAAGATTTATAGTTGTTATGGACATTTCATTTTGCTGAAGATTTTCTGTTACCTTTGGTGTAGGTATATATCATTACCGCTGAAGACAGTTGGTATTCCAGGTCCACAGTTATTGTCTTTATTGGTGTATATTTTAATCAGACGTTAACGTCATGCAGACATTGAAATCTGCTGTAAATAACCATTGACCAGCGTGGCCACAATGTTAATGTATTCTATTTCTAAGTATATATTTCATACGATATCTAATCCTTCATCACATTTGATTTTTGTTGATTGTCAGTAAATGCCTTCATTTGTGTGCATATTTAAGTACGTGTCAATAAGTCATTTAATCTATTGTAAATATGTTTTTCTCATTCTCTCTTTAACTAGTTTTACAAATGGTACAACTCACTTACTTTTGTAACTTTTTAAATACACTGTATTACAATGCTACCATAATCGGAGCAAGCAAATTTCAAAAAAGAAAAGAAAATACTAGGCCTAGTGTTGTATTATGCATTGATGGCCCTGGATTGAGGGTAATATGAAGGTTTGTTTACCCGAAGGTATCATATTTCCTGAGGGCTTGCATGCAAACACAGGTACACGAAATCAAAATGAAATAGTGAGTATCCCCCAGGTAAACATAAGGCTTACACAAGGATACAGCTTATACAGTAAGAAAATGGACAAAATATAACATATATAACGTCCAGCAGGGAAAAGGCTGTATATTATTATATATTGTTTTTTGAAAAATTTGATGAAATATGCAAGTCAAGCAGGTCTCTGAATCAAGTCGCCTTTATCTAGGTACATGTATACTTGTCAGCTAATTTGACATGGAAAATCTTTATAAAAAATTATAATCGAGTCCCAATAAAAACCGGTTCAGCTGTAGACGTATTGATAGACGGATATACATAAACTGTCATAAGGATTTTACGATAAATGTAGGTAAGTTACGGAATATCAAACAACCTAAGCTTAGCATGTATAATGTGAACCAAGAATTAAATTAAACGTATGTATATACATTGACGAGGGCGACTTCATGCATGCAGGTCAGTCATGGATTTGTAAACATTAATTCATGTCTATCTGTTTATAGTGTAATGTGGCATTTTATAGGTTTTTTATTCATAATGATGCAATGGTATATAATGTATTGGGCGTTTACATATCTTATCAAAAGGGACATGCAAAAAAATGCTAATAAAAAAACTGGGTTGACTACTTGGTGATTGACTGGTTATCTTTCCTTTTTAATTATCCCACTTATAAATAACGGTCACGCATATCCTGGGATGCAATAATACATATTATTTAAGGATTAACATCAATTATTTTTTTCTGTTATACAGTCATAACAGAAAAACTGGAGTGTACTCTAAATAAACCGCGAAGCGGTTTATGAAGAGAATACACTCCAGTTTTTTATGTTATGACTGTATAACAGAAAAAATAATTAATGTTAATTCTTATAATTTAATTTCGTCTTATACGCACCAAGATATTTCACTTTCTTTGGCGAACTCTTTTCTGTGATAAATTATTACGCAACGTCATCAGCCAATCAAAAATGACGTTACATTTCGCAACGTCAAAAATTTTGTTATGGAGGTATAACAAAATTATTTCAGCCAATGAAAATGCGTGTTTCATACAAAATTAAATTATAATTATATTTTTAGTGCATGTAATATGGAGATAACGAATACTTACATAACATTATTTTAAGTGGTGAATGCATTTGTGATATTTATTATTATATAGGTAAATACAGCCAATGCTACGTAATAAATTATTTGTATAGAGAATGAGTACACTTAAATCAAGTTACACGATTACCAAATTCGACCAATGAAATTACCTTGCGAGAGCCTTGGGATTTGGTATCAGCTAGTATGACCGTTACCAAACTGAAGTATCGACGATGCGGCTTTCTATACAGATGCGATTCTAGTCAGCGTGCTCGGTAACATACATAATTAACATACACTGGGGTTACATAACGAGTGGGTGTTGGATATGGAATTCAATTTACTGGAGTTAAATATTACAAAATAAGTTACAAAGCAGAAGTTACAAAAGACACGAGCTTTAGCGAGTCGTGTGACCTATTTCTACCACAATAGTATACAGTTTGCAATGACACTTTTGTGTCGTGGTTTAAATACCCATACAACATATGCAAAATAGGCATAGTTATTATACCCTTATATAAAAAGAAACTATTTAGTATTTTTGAGAAATAATATATAGGGGTTTTCCAACGAGTGGAGATTGTTTATCATTTTTATCTAACTTGAGTAAGTTAATTCTCTACTAACGCTCTTGTCTTTTCTAAAATTATTATCTAAAATTATATTTAAAATTATAAAATCAACGAGAGTTGGATAAAAATGATAAACAATCGTCATGAGTCGGGGAAATTGTTTATCCCATAACTTATTTACTTACAAATGTAGGCTTGTTTTAAAAGTTCAAATTATCCCAACGTAGCAACTAAATTCTGTGAACCAAATCACTACGCGACAAAATATAGTTCATGTATGAAAGCCTTTCATCTGTTTTAGATGTACGACTCATATCTTCTGTACTATATTTGTAGATAGTATAATTCTACAAAACGAAATATTAGTTTGACAATCCTTGTGTCTGTGTGATTTATTAGTAGGCAACTTGTTTAAATGACTCCGCTAAAATATATTCGAAAACGACACCGTCATCGCATGGTAAACTTCGAAGCGGTACCTTTGTTTGTACTGAACATTTTGAACTTTGACCCTTTATACTCACCTGTAGTATCGGAATAGGTGTACACACGGCGCACGACAGAAAATTCGTCACGCTTCATCGACGCGCACGTCTTATTGATAGCGAGTGTAGAGATCAATATGTCTAAGAAATCAGATTCTGGGAATAAATCTACCTCCAATGTCATTGAGGAGGCACATGATGTACTGTTTGAAGGTGTGTCCAGCGACACCGATCTTGTGCTGAGACATTTAACTGAATTATTCAACAAAATGGACGTACGTTTCAATACAATGGAAAAGAGATTTTCACATATTGACGTTCACGTTAAAAAAATAGACCAAATACATGGAGTCGTCACCTCTCTTTCCACCAAGGTCAGTGACTTGGATAAAGATATGAAGAATATCAAAGCAAGGCATTCAGAACTCGAAAAGTCTGTTGTCAGTGTTCAGAAAAAATCCATTGAAATGGAAACCAGTGCGCAATCTATAAGTGATATGTTTGATGACATTAAAACGCAATCTACCGATACTGCAGCATCGTTGAAGTCCATTCAGGCTACATCCAGCAGTAACACTGCAGGTATCTCAGATCTGCGCCAGGACTTCCGTGTTTTACATGACCAACTTGATGGAATGCGCGCTGAAAGGGATGAACTTAAGTTAGTCATTGAGGATATTCGTTGTCGTTCCATGAAATATAATCTTATTTTTAACGGTTTACTCGGGGAATATCCTGGCGAGGACACAGAGCTCAAAGTTCGTGACTTTTTATTCCATGAGCTCGGTATTGATCATAACATTCAGTTTGCAAATGTACACCGTTTCGGTAAGTTCCACAAAGACAAGTGTAGGCCAATCGTCGCCAAATTTCTTTACCATAAGGACATTGCCCTTGTTAGAGACAATGCCTACAAGCTCCGAGGAACCCAATACGGTATAAATGAGCAATTCCCACCTGAAGTGGAAGCTAGGAGGAAAAGGTTGTACCCTGTGCTGAAGGGAAAAAAACGCGAGGGTTACACAGTGAAGCTGGTTAGAGACAAGCTCTACGTCAATGGTCAGCAGTATAACGCTGCGGAACTAAGCCCTAGTCAGCAAGTTGCTGGTTCCCAAGATAGTGAACACCGTCGATCGCCCACTGCATCACGCGGTTCACGTGCTGATAATCGGCGTTGGTCTTCCAATGAAACTGACCCGGAAGTTCCACGACGTTCGTATCGCGACGCGGTCGATACTACTCCCACCTCTCGCCGTCCCGACTACAAACGGAGGAGGAGGAACACCGCCACTCCAGTTTAGGGGTGTCAGAGAGATTGCTCTCCGAACAGACTCTCTTGTGTAGATGGTGAGGTTAAGATTTTATCATGGAACGTGAACGGTGGTCTGGACAGTAAACTAAACACCCCGGCTTTTAAAAACTATATACTCACCTATGACATTGTGTTTCTATCGGAGTGCTGGATCCCGAACGATTACGAATTGAACATTGATGATTTTAACACCACAGTCATCCCCAGAAAATTGACAAAGCACACTCAGGGTGGTGGTATTGTTCTGTTAGTTCGTAAAAACATCAGTAATTACATATCTGTTGGTAACCCAATCTTTGATACTATAGTACCGGTGTGTTTGCATAAACAACTTGTTGGTAAAGATATGGATATCATGCTTATTTTCGCATATGTCCCACCTAATTCTTCACAATACTATGTATACTATAATTGTGATGTGTTTGCCGAATTAGAAAATTTAATTTTGGATTTAGTAGGTTCAAAACATGTTATGTTGTTGGGCGACTTTAACAGTCGAACAAGAAATCAAGATGATTTTATATGCTATGATTTCGTTCATAATGGAATCCGTAATAATTTTGAATCTATATTTGATTATGTAGTTGATATAAGTGATGAAGAGTTACCACCACGAAACAATCCTGATGCAGGTATTAATGAATACGGAAACAGACTAATCAAGTTATGTAAGTCAACTGGTGTTAGAATTAGAAACGGTAGAGAAACTGATGGTTATTCATCTAACGATTTTACATTTTGTGGCCATAACGGTATGAGTGTTATTGACTATCTTTTAATGCCTTCTACCTTATTTGCAACTGTGAAAAAATTTATTGTTTCAAATTTTACAGAATTTTCTGACCATGCCCCTTTGCATGTTCAACTATTTTCCAAACGTTTAAGTGAATCAGATAATACAGGCGAGTCTAATTCTAATACCAGAACTAAATATATATGGAATGACGATTTTAAAGATCAGTTTCTGGAATCTGTAAATGTCAATGTGGACAAACTCAAAAATAGTGTTTTGATAGCTGATGAATTGAATCAAGAAAATATTGATGCCAGTGTTGAACGATTTACCAATGAATTACAATGTATTATGGAACCCTTTTTTATGAAAAAGACAGTGTCTGCTTCCTGTAAGAAGTATGTAGACAATAGGTCTGTGTATCCAAATGATCAAACAATTGAAGATAAGCCCTGGTTCAACGGCGAAATAAAATTATTGCGTAAACAATATTTATCTGCTCTACACACGTTCAATAAGAATAAGAATGCAGCAACGCACGCGGCTTTAGTTAACAAAAAAAGACGATATAAAATTTTGGAAAAAAGATTGAAAAAACAATACATGTTGTACGAAGGCGATATGTTAGAATACTTGCGAAAACACAACCCAAAATATTTTTACAAAAAATTCAGCAAAAGCAAACGTAAAAACTCGCCGCAGATGCCGATAAATCAATTGTTTGATCACTTCCAGGCCATAGCTAACAATGTTGATCGCACTGGTAATTCTCTCGATGATGATGATGTACTTTTAGTTGATTATCCTGTAATATATGAAGATTTAGATTCAGTTATTACCAGAGAAGAAATTGTAACAGCTATCAATAACCTCAAACGTGGGAAGTCGCATGGTAACGACTGTCTGTTAAATGAAGGTTTTATTGACGGTAAGCAAATGTTTCTTCCCATGTTGCAAATTTTGTTCAATAATATTTTAAATTCTGGATGTTTTCCGTCTGAATGGTCAAAAGCTGTAGTGGTACCGGTACATAAGAAAGGTGATCGTTCAGATCCCAATAATTTCCGTGGCATCAGTCTTATAAGTTGTCTTTGCAAATTGTTTACCTCTATTCTAAACAAGAGATTGATGGATATTTGTATAACTTACGATCTTTTAACGGATGCACAATTTGGTTTCCGACCAGGGGTTAGTACTATCGATGCTATATTTGCGTTGCAAACTATAATTACAAAAACGCTTTCAAAGAAAAAACGCCTTTATTGCTGTTTTGTTGATTTTCGGAAAGCATTCGACTATGTAGACAGAGTAAGCCTGTGGTATAAAATTTCTAAATTGGGTATACGGGGTAATTTCTTAAAAACAGTGAAATCTCTATATAATTCAGTAAAATCATGTGTCTTGCTAAACGGGAAATGCTCAGATTTCTTCTCAAATGAGGTCGGTTTATTTCAAGGGGAAATTTTATCACCATTACTTTTTTCCCTGTTCATTAATGATTTTGAAAACTACTTTATTGAAAACGAGGCCCCAAGTTACGATTTCGGAGAACTGAGTCTCTTTCTCCTGTTGTATGCAGATGATCTTGTACTGATTTCCGAATCAGTCGAGGGATTGCAAAGCCTTTTGGATAATTTAAGGTCTTACTCAGATAAATGGAAAATGACAGTTAATACAGATAAAACAAAAATCGTAGTTTTTCGGAAGGGCGGTAAAGTCAAAGATAACGAAACATGGACATATAACGGTATAAATATCTCAGTGGTAGACCAGTTCTGTTATTTAGGATTTCTTCTTAAGTTTAATAATAAATTTAACTTTATGTCTAAGCATTTAGCCGAACAAGGTCGTAAAGCTCTTTTTGCCCTACGTTCAAAGTGTAATAATTTGAACTTAAATATAAAAACTATGTTGCATTTGTTTGATACTTATATTAGCAGTATTCTTTGCTATGCCTGTGAAGTATGGAGTACTCATAATGCTTTGGAAGTTGAAAAGGTACATTTAGAATTTTGTAAAAACTTACTGGGCGTTAAAAAATCTACCTGTAACGCTATGATTTATATCGAACTTGGGCGACTCCCACTGGAGAATATGCAACTTAATAGAATGTTAAAATTTTGGTTTAAATTGTTGAATTCTGATAATTGTATACTAAGAGAGGCTTACAACTTGCTCTACATGGAAATTGAGAAAGAGAATCCAAAACAGAATTGGCTCTTGCATGTGAAGCACAAATTATTTGAACTTGGATTTGGATATATATGGTTACGTCAGTTACCTTCTGATATTGTTTATATGCCTATTATAAAAGAAAGAATTAATGACCAGGCCTCTCAGACATTGTTTAACTCATTACATATGTCGAGTAAATGTGATCTATACAAACATATGGTTAATAAAGTAACACTGCAATTCTACCTCACCAAATCATTACCAAGTCAATTGAGAAAAATGATAACAAAATTGAGACTTTCAGCACACAATCTAGCTATAGAATCAGGAAGGTATAAGAATATTCCCAGGTGTCATAGGTATTGCATTAACTGTAATTCTTTAGAAGTTGAGGATGAATTTCATTTTTTACTCGTATGTCAAAAATATTCAACTCTTAGAGGAAAATATATAAAGAAATATTTTTGGAAAAAACCTTCAGTCTTCAAAGTAATAGAATTACTGAACACAAATAGTCTTAAAGAATTGAATTTGCTAGGAAGATTTATCAAAGAAGCTTTTAGTTGCAGAATTGTGTAAATATACTCGGTTTGTGTAGGTGTTGAGTTTTGATGTAACACGTTATTGCATAATAGTGTGCTTATACATTGTTGAACCTCCCGGTGTCCGTCTGTCGTGTTTACCAAATGGTATTATCTGATACTTTTTTTTCCATGTCTCTCTGACTGACTGTTATAAAAGTTCTCCTAGAATCCTTATTCTGTAACAGTGTATTATAATTAGTATCAATTCTGTGATTGGGCGCAGCCCTTGTAAGATTAAGTGGATTACAATGTATTTTTTTGCTGATGTTGCCAGTAGACAATATGGTTGATTAATATTCCTCATAATATAGTACATATGTCGGTTAATCGGTTTCCGTATTTAATTATAATAAGTCAATTACGTTTTGTAATTTTATTATAATACATGTTGTATTCATATATATATATATATATATAATTAATGTAATTTATGTACTGATGGGTCATAGACCTAAAGTTAATAAATGAATTGAATTGAACCATTTTGTATTACATTTGTTAATTGTTTTGATAACTCCTATCGGGGTCCATTGCATATCGTCTATTTTACCATCATCAAATTATAATTTCGTACGACTCAAACCTCAGATTAATCGACATTTCCATGAGGACACCCCTCTCGCCCAGTTATGCTAATTTTGACCACCGGCAATTAATCCACAAAACGTGTCCATGTTGATCTTTTGAAGACAGACGACAAAAAAGAATAAGTGAGAGCGGTAAAGAATAGTCCGTGGTCATGATCAAAGGCCAGAGGTTTAGCCAATCAGATTTGTTGGGAGGTCACAAATGACCAATCGGAGGTTTAGAAAGTGGTTACACACCGCGGTGTGTAAACAAAAACAGTAGCACACTGCTACGAATTTTATCACGTGCCATACCAGTTTTGAAACATGCGTAGCTATGGGATAAATCGTATTTCAACAAATATTTTTCACAAAATAATGGTATTTGGTAGTCTTTATATCCTGAATTCCCCATTGCTGTTTAGTTCATCGCAAACAAAATCGCGGACTATATGCGCGCAAACTAATATATGTGCGGCGATGACGTCAGCTTCCCGCCAAAAAACGTACCATATGACCACTCTCGCTATCGGAGTGAAACACCTTGGCCTGGGTCGTTGTTTTTTTACAGACAGACGTGTTGTTATTGTTTATTTTAAAGGATCCTCCGTAAACAGAACCTGACAATATTGCGTCTCTGAGGATGTTCCTCTCCTCGTTGGACCTCTTGTTCCTGTAACATCGTTCAAGGATGATCTCCCTATCGGTTGTACGAGTTCGACAGTGCTTTTGAGATACTTCTACGCTAATAATTATTGATTGTGGGGGTAGTTATCACTACTCTGTATGTTATTGTGTCCAGATATCTGGAAAACTAGTCCAAATTTGAATTGAGTGATGAAATACTCATATATCAGCCCGCTGTTGATCGCAATTAAAGTGTAAACAGTGTTATACTGGCCTTTTTGTACTTAGCAATATTTTACATCACCTTACTTTTAGTGATTGGGACTGTTTCTCATAAAAGCAGGTAAGTGGCCTGTTCTTTAAATCTGGCTTCGACGTTATAGACCATGGTCAATTAAGTACATAATTAATTTAATTCAATTTATGTGATACTTCATACTTTTCTACCAATTGGGCTTTCTTCTGCCAACTGTTTTCTTCTCAGTGAGGCAATGATGAACGTTAAAAATGCATGTAGAAACGACCAGATCGGTTCTTCGTAACTGCGGGTTGGTATTCAGATGCTGTGCAAGTTTCTCGGCATAGCCATATAATATTCTTTTGGCCCCGGATATGACGCGACAGGTGGCGTTTCTGGTCAAGATGAAGTATGTGATTGGTCAATGTAGCGGTAGATGCAAAATGCAGATATGCAGTTAAAAATGAAAGTTAAGATTGAATGCAAGCTGAATAAGTGGATGTATCTTTTCAAATGACACATTAATACAATTATATTCCTGATTCAAATGCAGTCTTATAATCACCAAAACTGATTCAAACAGATATAAGTTTGTTATCCGTGCTGAAACGCATTATTTCGTTGATTTATTTTACCAGCAGTTTTACACACTATAACTACCAGCAGTAAAACTATTCCTTTTATCTTTTTAAAGATATTTCTTGTTAATCTTCTCATCGACATACTGAAAACGTACAAATTTTAGTTATTTTTGCATTGTGAACATTCCGCTTATGACTGCGCTTATTGAAGTTACCTATATTTGATTCCAATGGCGTTTATCATCAGTGCGCTAATATCTAATTACGTTAATCTGTTTAAATTTGAGAATGCCACAATGAGTACATTTAAAGTATGTTATTATTATTACAGGCAAGTATCACGATATATTACAATACTTACTATATAGGATAGATAACTTCAGCGTGTTACAAATTCATTAAAACGCATTATGCAACACTTAAGCTAGGTTGAGCTTTGTTCACCATCACAAAGAATAACAAATGAAAAAATAGATTGAAAATGACCGTTTATTGTTATTATCAGAAAATGAATGGATATACATCTCAGACTCTAGTACCAATAATAAAAAAATAAAAGTTCCGAAGTTTGCCTGCATGAAAAAGGCTCTCTTCAATTTGCTGGAAGTTCAATTGACAATGTAAGATTACAAAACAACAAATTGGGCAACCAGTTTTGAAATGTCGCCGCCCGAATGAACAATCTACTGATACTGAAAGGCAATTTGCTATCATATCAGTTAGTGTGATTGTTATTCTGATCAAACGTGTGATTATTCATGCGAAACAACCGCCGACCTGTCCCGCTGTCACCAAGGAATCAAACACAGCGTTCAAAATACGCATTGTAATGTAGATAAACAAGTACAATATTACAATGCGAAGTAGAAGGTGTATTGAGTCAGTTTGTCTGTCTTTCCATTTGTGTGTGTTTGTCTATCCTTCTGATCATTCTTCAACTTATTTAAATGAAATTTTAATGAGACTTCCCCGGGATGGTAGGAATAATACGGAGGAGTAGAGAGTACAACACACACTCGTAAAAATAGCTTAAAACCATATATGTTTGTCTACTTTTCAATATAATTAATTTAATGTTTATATGAATGAAGAAAAAGCAATTTTTTCATATTATGAAGAGAACTGACACATGCAGCGACTCTTATTACAAACATTGTTTTCATCCAAACGCGGATTTACGAACTTTACTTTTTTAGCGGTATAAGGAGCAGTTTCTGTCATAGAAATATAATCCAGGTTCGTGGATCTCTGGGCCCATTGAAGTCTTATAATTCGGCACCGAGAAGTATATATGGCAAATGAAACACGGACTCAAATGTAAAGTTCAACATATCTATTACATCAGAGACGTGTATCTCTGATTTCATCAATTCTTTTGGTAGAACATTTGAGTACCAAGTCTCTATTAACAGGTTTATGTAATGCCAATAATACGTTACGCCTTCGAGAAGTCTTTTTTCAAACTTAGTATAGCTTATCAATGGCTTTAATTTGACAATCCTGATTATCACAGAAATAGTTTCAATGGAAACATTATGAAAGCGCTTCCGATTAGTCAAAAATCAGATTTGTCCGATTAAGCTGAAGATTTGTATACAAGGGTTTTAAAGGCTTGGAATTGTTTTTGTTCAGAAGTGAAACAGAGTAAAAGAAATACTCCCATGGGCTATTTTTCCTTATTTTTATGATTATTATTTCTAAGATATTGCTAAGGTCTCATACAAGGTATATTACAAATGACTGGTAGCGGTCGGCGTAAGATAGCATGCTTGTTAAGATCAGTTTTCAGTAATACATAGAACATATGTTGATATAGCACTTAACCAAAACATTCAGCATAGCTGTTTTATCGTACCGCTAACAGTTAACAAATTATTGTTTAGTTTCACTTTTAAATGTATGGTCCTCAAATATTGAACATTTGAATAACACATATCATAATAAACGAAAAACCTGTCTTATATTGATGCTAGAATTGTTAAAATTATTGATCAGTACGTCCAAATATAATATTCACTGGTAGGGGACCGAACCTACCATGTCGATAACCATAGCAACATAAATAACATGTTATCCCAAAAGATGTGAAACATTGAATGTGTTTGGTATGTCTCGCGCTTAGCGATATCGGGAGGGTCCATTGCCTGACAGATTATGCGTATTTCAAATATTTTTTTAAACAAATGAAAGTTTCTCTTGGCATCTTAGGTTTAGTACATGCATAAGTGATTTAAGAACAAAGCAATCCGACCTATATGGCTACTAACTGCATCTGAAATGAAGTGATAAGATTTTAACCATGTTCATCGGGACAGCAGGAGGAATAAAAATATAATCGTATCAAGCATTACATCAAAAGTCTTGGCGATAAAAACACACTACACCATAAATATTTTTCCCAAAACAAAATGTGGTGAAGACAGATAATATATATACTTTATTACGATTATACCAGTTAAATATCTCAAATTAGTCATTATATGTAGGTAACATTTTTCACTTGTGAAAAATATAACTTGTTCTGATTCTACCCATCAAAACACTGCTTACAAACAATAAAGGAGAAAATCAAAAGCTAGCTTACCCGATAGCTTTGCTATAATAATGTAATGAACAGATTATCTAACAATATCTTGTGCTGTGCACTCGTGAAAAATATCAAAATATTAGCCCAACTCGTGAAATATATTTGGTATTACTGAGGACACTGTTAGCTATCCTTTATATAAATGATGTTGGTAAATACGTGTTTTTTATTAGTTTGTCTTCATGAGATCTTGTAGAGTAAACATTTTATCGCTCAAAGAGCATTAACATATTTTTACTTTTGTTAGTCAATATGGGTAAAAAAGAAAACAAAAACACTACAAAAGTAATAATATGCTTAGACTCTTTGTCAATATTACAAAGTGCATTAAAAAAATCTGCGCAAAAAACAACTTTTTTTGCTGTTTGACTTTTTAGTTTGATTTTATGCATTCGTTATGTGATCATCCTGTCAAGTCTACGGTTGCTTGAATATATATGACTCCATTTTTGATGGATCATAAAAGAATACGAAACATATCATTTTGCATTGTATGGTTCAAATTAATGGCCCAGTCATGTTAAACCTATAAAATAAAAATTGTGTATATTTAACACATACATTCACAAGTTTTTGATAACACTATAATCGAAAAATCTGGTTTGACCTCTTTCCATTTTTAGATTCTCAAACTGCAGCGATAGGTGTTCTGTGGATACAGCCAAAATTATTCTGTTCAGGATGGTTTGCCTTTCTATATCATCACTCACATTGTTGACTTAATTGAACAAGTTTCAGATGTATTACGGGTTCTCCATTTCAAAACTGATCCTACAGGGGGCATTTGTATATATAATTAGAATAATTTTGAATTATTTTTTTACATCGCAATTTAATGAAACTATCATGAATAACATAAACATCTTAAATAATGAAAATATCATGAATAATAGAAATATATTGAATACTTAAGATGCCTTTAGTAATGAAACTATCATTACATTTACACTGCAGCCCCACTATATAACTTTACCAAGCTCACTTGGAAGTTATGAGTCCATAACTTCCAAATCTTTATTATGATGTCATTATTATAGTGACGTCATAATTGTAACGTCGGCGATAACGAAAGATGGGTGTTGAAAAGGCTGTTCCGTCTTTGACGATAATAATTTGTTTATTCATTATCAGAGTAAAATTCCTGGATATAGTCTTTCAAATTCGTTGTCAAATGTAAATATAAGCATTGAACTGCTTTCATTTGGAAGTTATTGGCTGAGGAATGCCAACTGGACAAAGGCAAATTCAACATGAAGCGCTAGCGCGCTTCATTAAACAATCAAAATCCAAGATAGTCTTCTGTCAGACATTTTGATTTCTTGTAAGACCCTAAATAAGACGAGCGAAATAAAAAAAACAATGGAAATACACCTACTGTTGTTTTTGTATGAAGCTTAGGAAATATCCCTCACGTACTTCTCAATGGCTTTAATATAGATGGTTTAAGGATGAACCAATGAGCTATAGCGACTTGATTTTCATTACAGTCTAAATATAAACCAGTAACAAAGGGCTTAAAACATAGTTGCG
Organism: Pecten maximus; assembly: GCF_902652985.1. Lineage (NCBI taxonomy): Eukaryota > Metazoa > Mollusca > Bivalvia > Pectinida > Pectinidae > Pecten > Pecten maximus. The sequence continues at coordinate 27,730,388 of NC_047031.1, read as the reverse complement.
TAACACACGCTATAGGGAATAGTACGTTGTTTTGAGTGGCTATACTGGCGATTAGAACATGAAATTTGGTTTGATAGCTAAGAATAAGTGTTTATAATGGTGAACTTGTATCTCAAGCAGCAACTGTTCATCTTTCCATGTAACTTAATTATCAATTTCTATTTTACCGTTATCTCCATTTTTGATAATTTAAATGGACATTTATATGTTACATCTAAATGTTGTAATAAATTATATATATATTCATATCAATACTTTATATTGCCACTGAAAATGCATTTCACACTCTTTCCTATATTGTTCATTTGATGTGCTTCTTAGTCATGCATATTAAAAATCTGCCGAAACAAAACAATACAGTTTGATTATTATCCTGTCAAATGTCTGCCTAGTTTATCCAAGTTTCAAAATTACACATATAGCTTTCCTTTATGTTTTGTGAAATGTAGTGTTTACATCAAGAAATATACATAAAGTTAACCAAAAAGATCATATACAATATATGATACCATCAATATCTATATAACATTGCCTATTACATAAATCTATATAGATTTTTTTTCAATATCATATGATAACATAATCACTTTTTATGTCAGATATACATGTGCATATAACACGGGGTCAAAAGGCAAAAAATATATAACATGTACTATATGTTTATCAAATTGTCAATCATAGTTTCAATCGTGTATAACATATATATATGTAAAATATTATATATCATGCAAACGAAAATAAGAAATAAAGTAGATTCAAAAGTGAATAAAGATTCCCAACATTTTTATCATTTTGAACACCAGAGGCAAGAATGTGGTGTATATCACAACGCTGGTCCCCTCTAGCCGATAAATCAACCTTTCATTCGATTACCGAATTCAAACAATATTTATTCCAACAAATAATAACACAATATCAAATAAAACAATATTAATGACAAAATGTTTTTCTAAATACTTTTTGAAGAAGTATTGCGATCGAGTGCGACAACTTGGAATATTTGCACGAAGCAGGAAATCTACTTCCCATATACTTATACAGTCTGGCCATGGGTGAATAACAATAAATTGCAATGATTTTATTTAACAAACAATTACTGCTGGCTAAAATATATGGTTTAATTTAAACTATGTTAACATAAATGAATCTGTTCATGTTTAAAGCACCACGAAAAATACACACAAGATATATTTATTTAGAAAAAAAATCTCCAACATACCTAAGTATGACCAAATATGTCACATTTTTGTATTTTTGAAAGTAAGAAAATTCTAAGGCTCATTATCAAGAAGAAATATTTTTAATAATTTTGAGCTTGAAAAAATTAAGATTGGAAATTTGCGAAAATAATATTCAAAACTTTTGATGACAGGTTACTGTCAAATGAAATATCTTTGTTTCGTTCGATACTGAGTTGATATATCTACATTCGGCGATATTCAATTTCAGAAGAAAAAAACAACGAGACACACCTATAAAGTAAATCAACATATGAATCTCGTATAAGAATGTAAAAGGTAAAAAGGTAAAGATTTAAGAATTAAAAATATCAAATATGATTCAAACTTTAGAGTTTGAAAGAAAAACAAACCAAAAAATGAAAGTTACATCACGCAATGTATAAAACAAACACTTACTAGTTTGTGCATTTATATACACGTGTTTCAATATCATTTTGATGTCACATTAGCCAGTGTAAAGTATATGGATTAAGGATTGATATTTAAATTAGAGATTGATTTATATTTTAGATATATATTTAAAACATTTTTATTATCGGAAAAGGAATAATGCAAAAATTAAAAAAAAAAGTTTGCCGATGATTGAATCCTGGCAGCTCATGTACAAATCTTACAAGTAAGCCATTATACCACGACAACGTGATTGCAAAAGTAGAGACAATTAGGTCTTCATTCCTTCGCTACGAAACTGTCCTACTTAAAAATTTAGATCTTATAAATATTTCTGTCAATACGAATCAAATTATCTCCCTTTGTTTATTAGATACTCATAGAATAGTGTAGTTTTAACAATATCATAACATAGTTATCACACTTTCTTGCAGGTTAGTTCAAGCTTATAATAATCAATAAAATAATTATACAAATACTGATAACAAGCCGAGGGGTAAAAATGCCATAAATTGCATATTCTCTCCGGAAGGGATAGCATAAGCGACTGAAAACTAAGGTTATAGCATTAAAATGATTGAAGACTAATAATCTATATGATTTCACAAATCACATTGGTCTTTTGCGAATATTATTTCGCATGACTAACTATCAGATTTGGGAAAGGCTATATAATTTCGATCTTTGCATAGAAATTCCGCTTGGAAGGTTAGAATTGCTGATATTCTGAAATGTATGAAAACGTAGATGTAAAATTATAAATTAGCCAGGTATCATCTCCGGATGACCCGAATGAGGCGAATATTGTGTATCTCTTGACCACCTTCTTTTAAGATTAAACATTGATACAGAACTTAATTAAGATACACGAGAATGTCCCCTAACTATCATATAGACATAAAGGTTATTTCATTCACTTGTCCTTGCTATCAGATTTCGAATTCTTGCTCGCCAGAGTAAGACCATTATGTAGTCGTCTGCCTTGAAGTAGTATTGTCTTTTTATTGTCTGGATAATCAAAAGCCAGGAGTCTGAAAAAATACAATATACACTTATGAAATGATAGAAATATCATTAAAGTGGTTTGTTTAGACGGGGCTTTGAACGCGACACATTTAAATTATTTGCAATCGTTTGCTTTAGCATTAGTTTTTATCGAAAAATCTCTCCCATCCAGAGATATAAGCCGTCAAAGCTTGCTAGTTCAGTTTGCAAATCAACAGATGCCCGAACACTTAACATAGTTCTAAAATGTATGTCGTTTGAATAATATGAGAACATTTATATTGTTTTTTTTTTTTATGTTAACCCTGTTATCCCTGAACTTAGCACTTTTTCTCTAATGAAAAATCTCAGCTCTCGACCCTAACGTTTCTTTTAAGGCACGTAACCTTCCACAAATATATTAGCTTATCCATGCATGCTTACCGCGCATATTTCCCATTTCAACACCAATGACACTAGGAATTGGAATCGCTTTCTTGGGTGACCTTCCAATACTGTCAATGTCGACCCACGCTAAGTGTTGTACATTGTTCACACTGATCAATCTCAATTGCTTCGGGTGTTCCAAGCCGTTTGACGTCGCCTTCAAAAATCTTACTGTAAGTGATAATTGACTAGGCATGAGTATATAAATGGGGGGTTAATTATCAATTAGGCAGGATGACGTTAATTCTATTCAAAGACAGATGGGTCTCGATCATTTCTCCTGTAAATGATCAACAAGTCATTACACAGAGGGAAAGAATGACAAAAGAGAGCAATATTTCAGAAAAACCTTACTAAGAGAATATTGCTCCAGTCATGAGAAACCCTATACAAAATGTTAACGTGCCTTTGTAACAGTAAAATTATATATTATGTGATGAAATTCATACATTCGTTTTTATGTTTTCTTACATGTTTGTTTGCTTGTTTTTGTTTAACGTACTATTAACAGTCAGGGTCATTTAAGGGCGTGCCATGTTTGGAGGTGGAGGAAAGCCAGAGTACCAGGAGAAAAACCACCGGCCTACGGTCAGTACCTTGCAACTGCCCCATGTAGGTTTCGAACTAGCAACCCAGAGGTGGAGGGCTAGTGATAAAGTGTCGGGACACCTTAACCACTCGGCCACCGCGGCCCAATTTTCTTACATAAACGTATACAAAATTGAGTAGAAAACTATCAAGGCGTGTTGAACCTTTCACATATTTACAGAATTTGACCAATTTTGAGCACATTACTGCAATTTTTCCGTTTGTTTTTTCTTTTTGTTTTCATCATTATGTAACATATACATGCTTTACATTGTTGCACCTTAAACATTCCGATGACGTCATTTTGCGTACAGGTCCCGCGTTGTGTCTGCACTGCCTGGCAGGAAGGCTGTGCTTTTCAGTGTTTTGTTAGATTTCAATGTTTGAATTGACGAGATATATTAAAACAGCATCAAGCTACACATGTATGAATGCAATATTACCAAATAACGGTAAATAACAGAAGATTTTATAGTTTCTCTGTTCTGAACGTAGCAGGGATTGGCTGTCATGATACGGGAAAGACTGCGGATTTACAACAATATTGAGTATACCAGCTTATGCGCATAACTTATAACGTATATGTCTTTGGACATTATCTGCAAATTATTAGTTTCAATTTATTACGATCCGTTCGAATCATGTATCAGTCTTTCTATATCAACTTTCGAAACTTAAAGTCACCGAAGAGTCACAATATTGCAACATGAAAATTATGACGGTGTAAGTCCGGAATTTATACTCCGGAAATAAGATCCCGCCTCCGTTCTACATATTAGTTTTGTTTTCTAAATATAGTTGTCTGCCATTAGAAAGTGTCACTGTCACGATTCTGTTGTTACAAATGGATAATTGTGGGCCTCCCTGAGGAGTTAGTGCCTACAATAACTATTCCTTATTGCATAATGTTATATGCATATTCATTTGGTAAGTTTGGTCAATCTGACGGTTTTATAAGACTAGGGCAAATCCCATCATGTTTTAATTGATGCCATCTGCCTGTTTATAATTAATAGACATAGTAACATGAATCAGTAGTATCGTATAATAATATATGTACCAACTGTATAAATATGATGAATCGTGATGGTGTTGACGTGCAGCTGCCATTTTGTTGTCTGATAGGTGACATGTGTTTCAAAGGATATATCTGCACAGGCTATTTTTTAATGTATTACTGTTGATATGGAGCATTTGTAGTTTACTGTATGATTGATAGGTGATATATTTCGAAGGGTCTTTTAACACAGGGTATTGTCAAATTTATTTCCGGTGGTATGGAACAGATATAATTTTACCCTGTATGCATTGTTAGTGCCATAAGGTCCATATAACAGAAGTCTTTATGGATAAAGCGACAAGTTGAGTTGTACAACCTCGAACATTTTTGTCAGTCTAAGATAATTACCATAGTTTGACCTTGATAACTTTCAGTAATCTATTATCCTGGCTGTTAATAGGACGTTAAACAAAATAAACCAAACCAAACCTTGATAACTTTCAGTAATCTTATGAGTTTTTCATTTGTTTGTAGTTGTTCTTTTTCTGATAATACATCTACATTTCTAGTAGTAACATTATAATCAGTCAAATGCACATGGTTTTTATGTGAATACTGATGTACTCTTTCCATTGATTCAATACCTTTCATTGAAAATAAAAATCGCTTTTGAGGCTGCTATTTAGGAACATATGTAGATATGCTAAATCGTAACCTGTATGTTTTTTTATGTTTATTTTGATAAGTTTGTTTTAGCATTAAACTTTATCGAAAACTGCATCTAAAACATCTTCGTCGTCCCGAGGTATAAACCCCCAAACTGGTTATATTACCTTACTAGTTCTATTACCAAACATTAAGCAATTACATATCACAATCACATATTCGTAGTCGCACTCTGTTCAGGCCGACCTTTATAACCAAAATTGTTCATATGAAATCATAGAATGAAAAAAATGGCGTATTACATGCCATGTATCATTTGCGCAGAATTTTGTGATACATATGCATACCAGCAAATATATGGCAGGGTTTCCATTAATTTATTGAAATAAAAGCATACATAAACCAAGTTTACAAATTTTCTAATCAATTCATGGGTTTTTATCTTGTTGGAGAGCATAAAAGCGGACTTGTAGACACAATATATGTGTTTAAAAGATGCAATGTATTGGATTTCATATCTATTTCAATGTTAATATGTTGTTTGTTAATCTTTATGTATGTCTTGATTGAGTATTGGGTGAAGAGGTATGCAGCAGTTTTTATCTTCAAGTGTGTTAAATTAACTGTATCTACACGAACATTTTGCAATCAATTTACAATTTTTTTAAACGAAAACATATGCATGTTAATTGATTATATACTTTTAAGGCATGGTACAGAAAGCACATTTGTATGTACTAAGTCTAAAATGTTTTAAACCTTCAATACTTTAATGATTGTAACGTTAATGCAAAGACTAACAATAATGACTGCTCACTATATATCAAGTAATGAATAATTCCTAACCGGAAGTAGCTTTTGTATATGCACAAGACTTGAATACAGCGGTACCTGACTATGGTTCAACAAGATGCTGTTATGCGTTGTTTATTAAGTTTATGGAAACACGCTACTATGATGACATATTGTATTTTAGGAAATACAGAACTGTCTTTCTCTACATAATGGATAGGCTTTACCTGCTGACAGATGTGGATCCATTCCGTCCGCAGGTTTGGTTGGACAGCACAGCAAGGGAATATTGTCCAGCTGGATGTCCGAGTCCACGGAGATCACACAGGCTAATATCAGAAGATCATGAAGCATGTTATTCGCTGTGACCAAGCTTACACTGGCTGGGTCGTAACTCAATATGAAATCCATATATCCGGTTTTGGAATCAGTGAAAATATTCAAAGCCGTTTCGATATTATCAAAGAAGCCTGTGCTATTTCCCATATTTTCCATATAATGGTTTGGGTACTTCCTGTTTTTTAATGTAGGTTGTGATATGTATCTGACATTGAAGAAATGGCGAAAAGCGTTGCTGACATCAGAGTTGTTCTTTATGATAAGCAGAAACGGATACAAGCTGTAAGTGCATGCCAGAGTCATTTGCCGCGAACACATTTCAATACATTCTCGCAGTGTAGCATGTGCGTCACTAAACACTGTTACGATCGGTGTGTAGTTTGTACCCAGAAATATCGTGTTGGCTAACTCTGGAAAGTGTCGGCGCATGTCCACAGTCAGTACAACGGGAATAGTAGATAAAGACGTCATTTTGTGGAGAAGAATTTGGTAGAAACAGAGGAAAAGAGTAGATGATCTTACACCTTGGTCGTTGTTATTGATTTTATCTACTAACTCTCTTGGTAGCCGAATCGATGTCTGTTCCGTCCTTCCAGACACAAGTGTGTGTGTCTCATACCCGAGAAGAAATGGTTCATTACTAATTTTTTAAAGCTCGTCTTTCTGTTCCGTCCTTCCAGACACAAGAGTGTGTGTCTCATACCCGAGAAGCGATGGTTAATTACGAATTTTATCAAGCTCGCCTTTCCAGAACTCTTGTAAATACATCATCTCTTCTTCAAGACTATCTTCCATTAGTAAGGTTACATCCGGGACATCTGCAGGTTCCAAGCTGACATCCTTTTTCTTCAGATATGTGAGTGAATCTGAATAAAATTGCGGCATCAACATGAAGAAACTCTGTAAATCAAAGGTAATATGACTCATGATGAACCTAATATGGTGTTCCCTGCCAGTATTACCGTAAATAATCCTCAATGGTGGATCTGTAGAGATGTCGAATGTGCAATAATTGACAACATCCCTATCTGTCCACTCCCTTTTGAGCTCGCAGGAGTCAACCACTCGCAAATCTATTCTGGCGTCCTCTGGATCCAAAACATGCCTTTTCATACCAAATCTAATTCGTTGATTTGTAGAACGGTAGAAAGTTCTTAGATCTTGGTTTCTTATTGTGATCCATCGCAGGACATTACGCCAAAGATCAATATTCGATAGACCGCTTCCCAGTTTGAAATCAATACTGAACCAAAGACTCGAGTCAAGGGGATGACTTTCACGCATGTCAATGTAGAGCTTCTGCATCCATGTTGGTGATCCATGGACATCATCTTTGTTTTCAGAACTTTCATCCTTGTCTTTGGTATTGTTATAAATAATTTTGGAATGCACAAAGTCGATAACCATGGCTACGGTGTAGTCAGGAGACAGGATATAATCATCAGGAAGTCGACAACCCGTAGCCTCATGTACAATCTGGATTAATTCAACAGATTTTTGTGACTCCATACCAAGACTGAGGAGGTTTTGGTTTTCTTCAATGTCACTTTCATCTATCGACAACACTTCCGAAAAACATCTTAGCAATAGATATACAAGAGTATTTCTCTGATCCTCATATGATTTCGTTTTGAGTTCAGAAATATCCAACACAGTGTTGATTTCGCGCCTTCGAACTAACGACGATTGATTTATATCAGATCTCCCCTCCTTGTCAAAGATATTAGTCCGCATTAAAGCGAGGTTTTCCCTGATAACGCTCCAGTCAAACAAACCAAATATGGCTTGACATGAGTTACGAATTAAGGAATCCATAAGGCATTCTCTTATCTTTTCTGTTTCAAGCACATACATTCCTTGTGCTTCTAAGTTATTTCTGATGGTCTCCTCATTCGCCATTCCTACCGCCAAAGCTCCCCAGTTTATTGTCTGTCCAGGCAGGTTGTTGGCTCTTCTGTACAGGGCCAATGAATCCATGAACGAATTGGCAGCTCCGTAATTGGTCTGTCCGGCATTTCCAAAGACAGAGGTTGTTGAAGAATGCATAACGAAGAAATCCAACACTAATTCCTTAGACACTAAATGTAGGTTCCAGGCTCCTAAAACCTTTGGCTCTAATACTTCTCTTAAGTTATCCTTACTCATATTTTCAATACGAGTATCCCGTAGCACTCCAGCTCCCTGGAATATACCTTTGATAAGATGATTTGGAAATTGTAGCTTGATGGCAGAAAATGCCTTTTCTACATCATCTATATTCGCAACATTGCAAGTTAATGGCACAATTGTATACTTGTGTACGTCCATTGCATTTTGGAGCTGATCTCTCATATGTGGATTGATACCTCTTCTTGAAAGAGGTACTACAACGCCAGCGCCTTTTTTGCCAAGCCATTTGACGATATCCCAACCAAGGCCTGTCAATCCACCGACAACAACATAGGTTGCGCTTTTGCGGAATATCTTTCCGGCCGCTGCTTTAGTGCTCACACCCATAGCATTCCCAAACTTTGTATCGGTGATATTGATGGTTTTTAACTGTAGTGAATTTACGACATCTTCTGGAAGGTTTAGAGATTTTCGCTGCTTTTTCAGCCAGCTGATTACTTTTGGAAATGTGATAACAACATTGTTTTCTTCAAACACCCTCTTCTTTGTTACAACATGTAATCTTATTTGTTGCGAACTCAGCTGAATGTTTGTATTTGATAGGCTGTGCATCACATTATCATAGCACAAAATAGTATTCCCTGGCCGTAGAATACATGCTATTTTTGGTTGTGGATATGCTTGCAACAGTACAAACACGTCGTCTCCCTCTAGTTGGTGGTCGGCATTAATGAAGTCGAATGATGCGATTCGAACTTTGCTGCACTTGACACTCTCAAGCATGTTACGGAGAAGGAAGACCTCCCCGTCTTTAGACGGGTCTGTTTCAGTCAAAATACAAACAGTAGATCTGCGTTTGACCTTCTCAATAATAGCCCATATGAGCATGGACTTTATAATGAGACCGGGTGTGTACATTGGCAAGCTGGCTAGGTCACACACACATTGTTTTGGGACGCAAATGTTTTTGGTAATTTTCGATGGGTAACATGCAACAACGCGCCTTGATCTGGATGTGGAAGTGATTGTACCTAGGACCTCTAACCCAAAAACTGGATATCCGCCTTTGTACTCCGACCAAAGCGATTTGCTGACACTCGTTTCCAACTCTGTTGGCGAGTGGATACATATTTTCTCAACCACAAGGCTGACCTCATTATTTCCTATCTCACAGGAGTGATCACCGGGCACTAGGAAAGCGCTCTCAATACTGTCCGAGTTGACAGACCGTAACTGGAAGTCAAACTGTGTGTCAGTAGATAATACTCTTTCCTCATTCTGTAAGCCTTTTTGTGATCGTCGCTGAAGAATACAGCTATGTACCTGCCCATCAACGATTTGACATTCATTAAATGATGAAACGGGGTCGGATGTCAGACTTTCAATAGTTTTGTACAATATGTCCAATTGAGAGGAAACTGTGGGCTGCACGTCTACCAGAATCATTCGACATTGTGTTCCCTCTTGTCTTAAGGATCTAGTAAAACCCCACAATTCGGCACCTATTACATTTTTATCAGCGACCATTTCAGAGGTGTTTGCTTGTGTATTTTCAGTGATTATTACCACAGGGGTGTCCCCGTCCTTCATTCTTTTCATGACGTTAAGAAAGGCATTGCAGTTGTTGCAAACACGACTAAACAAATCGTTTCTGCATTTTCTTTGATTGAATGCATCTGGAACAAATATCACAGCATCAGTCTGTTCTAAATCTCTGAAGGTTTCTGAAATGGTGTTGTCTACCACATCAAGAAGCCTGATTGACTGTCCCTTTGGGTATAAACTTCTCAGCATGTCGCACAGATTGTTGTCTCCTTTTGATCGAAATCGAAATTGCTAACCGCTGGGATATTCTCAATTTCCCAGATAATTTGGTAGGCTAGAGCGTTTACAGTTAGGCTACCGTTCATTATCTGGTGTTCAACTTCCTTAACCTCAGCTAGCACCAGACCATCCGGACTTGTTAAGATGATGTTGGTGATGATTCGGTCATAGATCCTCTGTATGACTTGCGTATAGCAAATCATTTTTTTCTCGAGTCGTCGTACTAATGACACGCTACCTATGCGAATCGGATATATTTTGCTAGAAGATTTAGTGTGACCAGGAAAGAAATCTAGAGCACTTGAATGAAACATGGCATCTAGAACAACAGGATGGAAGGACGTCTGATTTATTTGTTTCATCACATCTTGGGTAAGTTCTATAAATCCAGTGTATTCTTCTCTGCCAAGTATAACCGACTCGAGGACCTGTACTGAGGCGCCATATTTGTAGCCATGTTTAGCTAATTCGCTGTACAGATTTTCGCGTCCAATTTGTTTTCCAGAAAGTTTGCAAACTCCTTTAATAGGAACGATATGATTAAATGCTCGATTTTTGTTTGCGATTAGTCCTTTGACAACGGTTGTCGTATCTTTTGAAATAGCGAAAGAAACTCTTATCACACTACCATTTTTTTCTGTGATATCAGTCGTCAAATCAAGATGAAGAGGCTTTCTTTCTAACAAAGGAACTGGTTTGATAATTTCGTACTCTACATGCATGTTTTCAGCTGTTATAAACATCATGCTCGTACCAAGCTCAAATGCAATCTCAGTGTAAACAGCACCTGGTATGATGATGGCGTCATCGATTACGTAATCGTACACAAAGGGTGTGGAGTTTGGGCTAAAGTCGACCTTGAATTATCTTTTGGTCTCCTTTTGTGTCAACATAAGGTGTCGACCTAAAGAATCGTCAACCAGTCCATGTCTTTTGAGAAAGCGGAAGTCCGACTCCACCATCAAGTGCTTGCCATCGAACTGGTATATGGGCAAATCTAACAGGTTGGTTTTATTAACGATATTTTCCCAACGGGGATTTATACCTAATTCAAACAGGTCCCGAAGAGTTTTCTGAACTTGATCTGAACCCATGTTGAGCTTCAAAGACGGGATTGCGGTGACATCTTTGTCTTTAAATATGTCTCTCAAATGCGCTCTTAGAACGGGTGATGGTCCAATTTCTAAGAATACAGTGGACTTGTCATCTGCTGATTCCTGAAGTGCCTGATAGAACAAAACCGGTTCAGCAACATTTTGTCGCCAATAATCTGGAGTGCCGAAATCGCTTGCCATCATTCCCGTTACAGTGGAGAATATTGGTATATTTGATGCATTAGTTTCAATCCCTTCCAAACATTCTTTAATGCTTAGAGCCGCATTTTCCACCGTGTGGCTGTGATAAGCAAAATTTGTTTTTAATCCCTTGCATAGAGGCATTTTCACCATATAAGTATCATCTGCTGATACTATGATTTTCACTTCTTCGACTTTGATATCGTCACCAGATATCGTGCATGCGACAGGACTGCTATACACTGCTATGCTGACCTGACCAACTTTGCGACATATCTGTGTTATTTTTGTTGTGTCAATATTTGTGATCACCATCATTTTTCCATTAGGCGTTTCTGCCAGTAATTTGGATCTGTGGTAGATAACTTTAACTGCGTTACTTAAAGAAAGTACACCACTGCAGTAGGCAGCCGCCACTTCACCAACAGACTGACCAACGATCGCATCAGGACATATTCCCCAATGCTTCCAAAGATTTGACAATCCTACTTGACATGCAAAAATACCAATATGACTAATGAATGGGTCTTCCATGTCTGCACCATCACGTATTTTGTCCGCTATAGACCATCCAGTCAACGGCTTCAGATACGTATCAATACGTGTAAGGGTGTCAGCGAATATAGAGAAGTCACTGACAAGTTCCATTCCCATTTTGGTCCAGGCTGTCCCAACACCACAGAAAACATTCACTATCCTATAGCCCTTGCCTGGTGTAATGTTGTTGATTGCTGTCGTTTCTATCGCATAATTGTAACTTTTTATGAGGTCAGCAATACTGCTTTCCATGAACATTCTTCGGTATCGAAGATGATCTCGCTTACACGAAGCAGTGTATGATAATTCTTTTAAATTACATGGTTCCTCTTTCAATCTTTTTACCAAATGTTTCATTGTATTCACTAGGCTGATTTGAGATTTAGCAGAGAAAGGTATATAGGTAAGCTTGCCATCACGGTCTGTCTGTGTCTTAGGATCAATCGGCAGCTTAACCCATTGCTTTACAAATGCGTGGCTGTTTGTGCCACCAAATCCAAAACAGTTGATGCAGGCAGCTCTGGAACCATCATGTAGAGCAGGCCATGATTGAACTGACTCTGGCACGTCGAGAACATAATTTTCGAAGTTTATCTTAGGGTTTCTCGGAAGCGAATGAAGTGATGGCACAATTTTCCCATTCTTCATCATCAACAGAGTCTTTATAAGACTTGCAGCCCCAGCTCCGGATTCGAGATGCCCAATGTTGGTTTTAACTGATCCAATAAATCGCTTTCCATGTTGTGTCGGATAATCTTTGAAGAAACGACCGAGAGTGTTGACTTCAATGGGATCACCAATGGGTGTACCAGTTCCTTAAATGAAAGCACTAAACATAGTTATATGCTCATCACTGTTGTGTTACATGTACTATGGGCAGAATACTAGATTGTTCATTACATGACAAGTTTTCTTGCACAGTCTTTAAACCACATTCCATATTTAACAAACGATTAAAACTTTGATGGTGTTATTTTTTTAGTTATTTCGAAACATTCTATTTAATCATTTTCAGAGTGGAAACTTTCAGTAGGAATGACAGTGATAAAACCATTGTTAAAACTGTTCTTAGTGTTCAACATAACTTGCCGGACAATTTTTAGTTAGGTACAATTGTTTGGATGTTTGCAAGGACCCCAGTTCACAGCTTTCGTAGATTTACGTATAGTAATAGACAATTCATGTGCACATTAAGACTCCGCACACCACTAGTTTCTGAATTATTGTTGAGCAGCTTATATTTTAATGTGTAATCGAGTACCCAGTAATTCACTGAATGAAATAAGAAAAAAACATCTCGAGCACTTGCCAGAACCATTAAAGATCACTGGATTGCTAAACAGTTGACTGCTGTCTAATACTCTCAAAGGGAGGTGTAAACATATTTTAAATTTCTTATTTTTGAAAGTATTTTGGCCCAAAAGTGCAGTATTCTAGACTCAAAAATTGACAATGATTAAATTTCACATCTAAATAGGTGTTTATTTTTTTTGGCCTGCTGTCGGGTGCAGAGTTATTTCCAACTTTATCTTTGATTAATAATAAGTCATATTTGGTTTCAGTTTTAAAAGAATCGTTCAAATTTACAATATAAACTTTCGTATTAAAGTAATCAAGAAAAATCATTGTGAACAAAACAGGACCTTGACAACAGAATGACAAATAATTCTCATATTAACAAAAGACTATGTGAAATACAACGGTAAAATGCAACCGTAAAATTGTCGCTATAAATGTTTGGTATTGAAATAGTCCTGACAGTATTTTGATGGTTGATTGCAAAGTTGGGTGGAATTAAGAAAACACTTGCACCTTAGCTTTCCATTGCTTTATCAATGAGCTAAGGTTTGACAACCACAATATTTTCTTTATGCCAGTAAAACACTGAATGCGTACAGGTCTCTTCTACACCATCTATGTTCGCAACATTGCAAACTACCATGGGTCTTTTATTGGAAATACTGATATACATAAAATAAACTTAAAGGTAACATATATAGTCCTTGCATTGTTTGGCAAGTGCATAATGCATGTAAGGTGAAGCTACAGCTGGTTTATTGATGTAACCCGCGTGTCATCATGCACGTGTCCTATAATCAGTTAATCATTTGATTAGTGTTTAATCAAGTACAAATAACCCAATATGACATTACTATGATATCACAAACCAATTGTAATTTCAAAGAATGGAGGTAAAATTCTTCAAAACTGCATTTTTTATAAATCTTATATATCCATGTATGCACAGTATAAAAATTGAAAAAATCTAAGATGGGGCTATTGATGGCCCTTAATGCATGTACTCCTCTAGAGAAATAAACATTATAAAAGCTTTATTCTACCATGTTTGCTATGTAACGCTAGTTTTGATTGGTTTAAAACCATGTATTATTTTCCAATAACCCACGCTCGTGCCAATAATACACGGTCGTGAGTCACCGCTGTTACAATTTTAAATATCTAATATTCACCCGTTTCATAAAAGGTTACTATAGCCGAGTGGGCTAATGGGTTAGTCTTTCAATATATTTTTATCACGACGCGAGTTCGAATCCTACGGAGGATATTTTGCAATTTTAATTAATAACTCAGGCCTGCGGCCTTCGTTATTAATTTAATTGCAAAATATCCTCGTCCTCGTTGTATATCCTGCAACAATACACGCATCGTCGTTAATTATTTCTTAAACATATATACATCATGTATATATTAGTTAGCCAACTGTGTTGTCCCGGTCACTGGATGTCATGGTGTCGGTATGCGGGGGCCACATGTTGCTGTGATCGCTACAATAAGTACTTGATATTTTTGTCGATTATAAGTTTTAACTTTATATATGTTTATAACGTGGACGACACCTTTAAAGTATCAGCTGTTTATATGACTTTCTGTCATGTATCAAGTGAATGACATTTACCATTTACATTGATATCAGCAATGTAATATTCCTATGTAGCAAATAAATATATGACGAAAATATATTCATTGCATACATACCATGGGCCTCTATGTATTGGACATGGCTTGGATCGATGTTGTAGAAGTGGTGATATATGTTATGAAGTAGCTGTCCCTGTTGGACTTCTGAGGGAGCAGTGATTGGCTTTGCAGTGTTACCATCTTGGTTGCAGCCCGTACGGATGGTCGCCCATATATTTCTGTTATTCTCTAAGGCCTGTTGATTATAACAACGCGGATTATTTGGAATACATAGCATTGCTGTTCAATATCAATACATTCAATTAATCATATTTTCTTGCTATTGGCGTATATTTGTTTTGCAACAAAACGAAAATGATCATATGTTATATACAACTTAATATTGATATGCATCAAATGACTCTGCAAACCGCGCGCGCTTTAGTAATACAGTATAAACAAAACAACAAGCACAGTGGCAGATCTGTATTCATTCCACCAGAATGCTCGTCATTGATTCTTCGACCAAGGTCCTTAGAAACTCAAAACGAGGGCACGTAAATTTACAACAACGTTGCATTTTGATCAGAGTTAAACGCTGCAAGTTGATTGTCACAAGGATGCCTATGTCGTTTTTTCCTGACTTTTTTTCCCTACGTTGTCAAAAAAAAATGACGTCAATACAACAGGACACTTGTCATACATATCTTCTTGTGCAATGTTATGTACAGTATGTTTTTAAGTATTTTAATGATGTCATATTTCTCGTGAGTTTATGTGCTTTGCATTACTTCGACCGTGTCGAATACAGCTGATGTTGCAGTCTATACCACGACCTCATTAGCCCATTGTGTCAATGTATCTGAAAAAATAATAGTTTAAAGAAACAACTATTGATACATCATACATATATGTTCTGCGATAGATCATAATATAATCTGTTTAAGCAAAGACAAGTTAAATAAATCTCAATATAAAAAAAATTCATTAATCATGTAATTTGTTCTAATAATTAACAAACACACCGAAAACATTTAATAAAAGTAAAATGCAAATCTTGTAAAATTATCTTGGATTATTTATCTGTTTATCGAAGCATGATTTTTTATGTTGTGTTAAAAACAGTACGGCAAGTAAGTAATATATCGACTATAAAACATGTTACCAGAGGTCAAAAATATTCCGCAAATATATAACAAAAATTATCTAAAAATAAGGTAAAACAATTCTTATGCAACTTAAAAAAGTACGTATTAAATACATATTTCAAAATGCGAATTTTAGTGATGGCCACCGAAGTAAACATACATTTTTATTGTAATCTTGAGACTTTAATGATATAAATTTATTTGAATATAATTAAATTTGATCAGAGAAAAAAAGGTGTTCATATAATTTAAGCAGACCATCATGCGCTTTTGTACAATTAGTGTGATTTATAATTGATAAGAATAATCTCGAGTCAAATCAAATATTTTTGTCGAAAAATATAACAATTATAGGCAAAGCATGCATACAACCTTAAGACCACATTGTTACATCGTCACAGGTTAACGTCAAATAGACGTTTGAGATACAAATGGTCTCACAACGTTGCATTAAAGCCGCTGGACGTTGCTACAAAGATATAGCATTTTCGAGATGTTGCCCAAACGTTCTGTTCCCACTGGGAAAAAAACCTTGATGTATTTAACATGCTGGGTATCCTATTGTGCCCGTGATGCTGTTTGACCAATTATGCCTCTATTTTCACGATGGAATTTTAAATTCAGATACATTTTGATAGACAACTCAAGAACTCTCAATCAGACATAACATCGAAATTGAAAATGTAACCATCATATATATCATAGATAGCGAACTGATGTCCCCACTACCGAACTGCCGGGCGTTAGCTAGAGTAGCAAATTCGACAGATACAAACGTTAGTACGTCTCAGCCAGGGAACAGTAATCACAGGAACGATATGATTGATTACATCAACGCCTGTACGTCAAATAGGCAAATCTTGCAATTCCACAAAATTTAATGTTTTACAATGTAAAATGCATTTTCAAAAGATTGATTTCAAAATATACCTCTGTATAGACCAATTCTACCACGGTACAAGGCAGAGCTAATTACAGGGCGATATTTGAAAATTCCATGAAACGATTTCCAATGTGGTATGTTTGCAGAATGTAGAAATATCAAGTAGAAATAGAAATAGAAATGTTAAGGCATATTAACATACATGCATTATATACTTTACCCGAACGATTAGTAGTAGTAATAATGATAATAATATACATGGGTTAGCGTATGTTAATTATTGATGTAAATGTTATGCGAAAGGGCGAAGTTAACATATGTGTATATATGGGTGTGTGAATGGGAGAGAAGTTTGGGAGGAAGTATGGCGAATGATAGCCCTTTTACACGAGGACATTGATGTATATGTTTGCGGCTTATAAAAATAAAATTTATTCGAACCTTAAAAAAAATAAATATCAAATAGAAATCAAACATACCAATCTACATTGAAACAACATCTCAATAAAGGCATACCACAATATGTTACAGTATTAGTAACTACTCTGGTAACAATCCACTTACATCACTTAGTCTCTCTAGTATGACAATGCCGCATCCTTCACCTCGGGCGTATCCATCGGCTTTGGCTGAGAAAGCTTGACACTGGCCGGTAGGTGAACCCATCCGGGCCTTCGTCAGGGTGATGAACATATCTGGATACAGAATACTGTTAACGCCGCCACATATCGCCATGGAAGACTCACCTTGGAAGACGTAAATGTTTTAACATTATATCATTGATGTATCTTACAATGTATTCAGATTTTATATATTATATCATTGATGTATGTTACAGTGTATTCAGATTTTATATATTATATCATTGATGTATGTTACAGTGTATTCAGATTTTATATATTATATCATTGATGTATGTTAAAGTGTTTTCAGATTTTATAAATTATATCATTGATGTATGTTACAGTGTATTTAGATTTTATAAATTATATTATTGATGTATGTTACAGTATATTCAGATTTTATATATCATATCATAGGTGTATGTTAAAGTGTTTTCAGATTTTATATATTATATCATTAATGCATGTTACAGTGTATTCAGATTTTATATATTATATCATTGATGTATAATGTATGTTACAGTGTATTCAGATTTTATAAATTATATCATTGATGTATGTTATAGTGTATTCAGATTTTATATATTATATCAATGATGTATGTTACAGTTTAAGATTCTATATATTATATCATTGATGTATAATGTATGTTACAGTGTATTCAGATTTTATATATTATATCAATGATGTATGTTACAGTGTAATCAGATTGTATAAATTATATCAATGATGTATGTTACAGTGTAATCAGATTGTATAAATTATATCAATGATTGATGGATGTTACAGTGTAATCAGATTGTATATATTATATCAATGATGTATGTTACAGTGTAATCAGATTGTATATATTATATCAATGATTGATGGATGTTACAGTGTAATCAGATTGTATAAATTATATCAATGATTGAGTATGTTACAGTGTGATCAGATTGTATATATTATATCAATGATTGATGTATGTTACAGTGTAATCAGATTGTATATATTATATCATTGATGTATAATGTATGTTACAGTGTAATCAGATTGTATAAATTATATCAATGATTGACGTATGTTACAGTGTAATCAGATTGTATATATTATATCATTGATGTATAATGTATGTTACAGTGTAATCAGATTGTATAAATTATATCAATGATTGATGTATGTTACAGTGTAATCAGATTGTATATATTATATCATTGATGTATAATGTATGTTACAGTGTAATCAGATTGTATAAATTATATCAATGATTGAGTATGTTACAGTGTGATCAGATTGTATATATTATATCAATGATTGATGTATGTTACAGTGTAATCTGATTGTATATATTATATCAATGATTGAGTATGTTACAGTGTAATCAGATTGTATATATTATATCAATGATTGATGTATGTTACAGTGTATTTAGATTTTATATATTATATCAATGATGGATGTTACAGTGTGATCAGATTGTATATATTATATCAATGATTGATGTATGTTACAGTGTAATCAGATTGTATATATTATATCATTGATGTATAATGTATGTTACAGTGTAATCAGATTGTATAAATTATATCAATGATTGATGTATGTTACAGTGTAATCAGATTGTATATATTATATCAATGATTGATGTATGTTACAGTGTAATCTGATTGTATATATTATATCAATGATTGAGTATGTTACAGTGTAATCAGATTGTATATATTATATCAATGATTGATGTATGTTACAGTGTATTTAGATTTTATATATTATATCAATGATGGATGTTACAGTGTAATCAGATTGTATATATTATATCAATGATTGATGTATGTTACAGTGTATTTAGATTTTATATATTATTTCATTGATGTATGTTACAGTGTATTTAGATTTTATATATTATATCATTGATGTATGTTACAGTGTATTTAGATTTTATATATTATATCATTGATGTACAATGTATGTTACAGTGTATTTAGATTTTATATATTATATCATTGATGTACAATGTAGTTACAGTGTATTTAGATTTTATATATTATATCATTGATGTACAATGTATGTTACAGTGTATTTAGATTTTATATATTGTATCATTGATGTACAATGTATGTTACAGTGTATTCAGATTATATAATTACTGTTGATAAAAAGTATCCTTTCGACTTTTACCTTTTACTGTTAACATCGAGAGTTTATTCTTCTTTGCGTATTACACATACGAAATGATAAGATGCATCACGAAAACTATTCTTTTCGTGTCCATTAATCATTATCCAAATGTGAAATTATGAATGATTGCATTTCTGATCTACAACATATCTGGTAACTTTGATAAGCATTCTTCTCCGGAATCTTTGATGACGCCATTACTTATTGTAGCTATAAGTCTCGCCCACAAAAAAAAAGTATTGATTAAATGTTTATGTGTAAACTAATATGAAATTAACTAGAAGGGTGATATAGTAACCATTTAGTCCTAGGTAGTATTGCAGTAGCTTATATCATTTCAGACAAGAATTACACGTAACGATATGTCGCGCGCGGCATCCGTATCAAGATTAGGCTCAAATGAACATTGTTATTATATGTATCTTTCAAATAATTTTAACATTTTCTAAACTTACATGACACTATACACAAAATTTGAAAATAAATTCACGAATCAACTTATGTTTTAGAAAAACAAAATAGCTTTGAGAAAAGAATAACGTTGTTCGGTTTTACAACTTCCAGAAATGCAAGCTGTTAAATTAATTCAAAACTCTAAAATGTATCTTAGGATGGCTGTGGATACATAAATCAAATTTCAGGTTTCATTTTGATTGTTTCTCTGTGCTTTGTTTAATGTCTTTTATGAAGGGATAATGCAAAACTGCTACTGATATGATAGTGTTATCTAACTGCCAACGACATCCAGCAGGAAACCCCACCTGGTCACATTATCACGAACACACTAGTCGCTCCACTCCTATGATTTTTTAGCAGCGGCAGTAGAAAAATACCATTTATAGACGTTGGCATGTCTCAGCCAAGGGATACTTGTGACATAAGCAGTGATAATACAATAGTTATCGACTTTATAACTCGTTATATATACCCATGATATATGGTCTGATGTTTGTAATTTAGGCTAGTATATTAAAATGCTTGCCATGGTATTTGTAGTCATTTCCAAAGAAAGCAACCACACAATACATTAAATACAATCTATTGAGCAATATTGTTATACCATATGACCTCGTTTTGTTGAGTACCTGGGACAATTAAGACTCAAAATTCCGTTTTTTATCATCATACAACCACACCACCTATACAAACGGATGCCTTACCGATTATTAGAGACTGTGTTGCCAGATTGATAGCCACCAGTGATGAGGAACAGGCGGTGTCTATGGTAAGGGAAGGGCCCTGTAAGTTGTAGTTGTACGACACTCGGGCTGTGATGATGCTGGCCGCATCTCCTGTCACGGTGTAATTGGTCATGAGTGAATAGTCCCCGTCCTTGGACGATTTTGCGTCACTGTTCATGGCGCCTATATACACACTCGTGGGCGAGCCATCCAACTCTGCTCTTGTGATCCCGCCATCTTCCAATGCCATATGAACACATTCGAGGACGTATCGTTGCTGGGGGTCCATTTCAGCCGCTTCTTTTTTGGTAATTCCAAAGAAGTCGTTATCCCAAACATCATGTCTGCAAAAGGTAAACCATTAACCATGCTCCATATTTTGACAATAATGATACAGTGTATAAAAAGACCAAACATAGATTGAACATTTTACAATCAAAAACCAAATTAATTAGCAATATATAACAAATACAATGAAAGCAATAGTCCGGATTTGATGACATGGATTAGATAGAAGTAAGTTTATAAACAACCGCAGTCGATGACACGTGTTGTGGATAGGCTCACGTTGTATACACTAATACACGTGTTTACTTTGGGGTAGTCTGCATCCGGCAGTTAGGGCGTAAGAATTGTACCTGCTGCCCCCATTGCATGATCGTAAGAGGCGACTAAACTTTGGATCTTATCTTTTCTCTTCTTTCTTAACAACTTTCTTCTTCCTCATGTCTCTCTTGACAATGCCTTACTTTTGGCCTTTAGTTGAGCGTTCGCCGCTGTGAGGAAGGCTTTGGGTTCTGTCCCCTAGCCGAGACATGTCAGAGTCTTTAAAAATGGTAGTTGCTACTCCTGCTTAGCGCTCAGCATATTTGGAGTGGGACGACTGGTTCGCCCGTTGTCAGTATAATGTGACCGGGTCGGGTGTGCTGCTGGGTGTCTTCGGCAGTATGCTTCAGTGAGGTAGCACTATAAATCGGCAAAAGTTCCGGCCTATCACAAGGAGACTTAACACGAACATACCGCAGCCTCCCAAAACACACATACGCACTCGCGACACGCACGCATGTCGCACGCACAGGAGGTCGTCCTTAAATGACCTTAGCTGTTAATAGGACGTTAAACAAAATAAACCAAACCAAACCAACCCATCCGGCAAGGAGTACTTGATTTGGAGTAAGCTCCCCTAACAAGGCTGCGCAACACCATTTTATACATGTACGAATATATGTATAGGAATGAATGAATTATGGCGAATGATAGCCCTCATGTGTGAGGACATTTTTTGTATCTGTTGGTGTCTTTGAAAATAAAAAAAAAATAAACCTTCAAAAAAAGAAGTTTATAAACAGTCGCGGAGAGGTAAAACCAATAGCGTAGGTCGGACGAAGAAGTATTGGAGTATATTGAAACGACGTTTAACTTCATACGCCAGTTCAGTATAATGAAATGATCTTACTTAGAACTATTGGGACTTCATATCCGTTGGACGTTGGACGGGACTCAAATATAATCAAGCGACAAAAAGACAAGAAATTCTTCCTGCTTCCTACACACAGTAACATGGAAGGTTGGGAGATAACAAGAGGTTACTTGTCAGTGTGTTTCGGATGATTGAAAAAACAGTCATTAACTGATACATGCCGAAAACTTACGACACTATAATTTGGAACTGGGAATCACGCAAAACATATATTTCAAATCGTCTTATTATGGTTCTCATTATTCCCAAAATCCAAGATTGCCAATTGATGCCAGTTTCGTTTCTTTATCAGACTCATACTACCGATAAGAAACTGTAACTGTGAAAATGCAAGATTTTATTATGTTGGTTCGACTCGAAATAATATTGGCACAACTAGAGGATCATGGTAGACCTCAAATGGAGCTTGAGAGAAGCATCTTTACAATTATTCATTAAGAAAAGCGCTTACAAATTCCGAAAGTTCAATGAAAGAGAACTGGCAGTTGGCCATTTCGTTTGACTCATCGTACTCAAAATGAATGGCGAAAACTAGGGATGGAAGAGACATTCAGGGAATTGAAATTTGAGGAAAAGATCTTTCAATGTTTTCAACAGATAGCAAAAAGAATGATTATTTACGGTTACGGTTAGACCTTGAGCGATTTATGTTGGACAATATTAAACGGTATGCATTCAATTTATATAGAGAAAATTCGGTACACAGAAATATACAACCAGCTGGATATTCAATAATAGTGTTATGTACTGTATATCTTGTTATTGTCTTGAAGGAGAACAGCTCTAGTTTGTTTTACTCCACTGGTCTTCTTGCGCGTTTTTCAGACTTGTTTCGATCATACACACATTCTTTGAAACATTACACTGAAATGCCAAACTAGTATCGATAATTAAACATTGTGATTATAATATGACTGATTACCGAGCATTGTATTGTTTCCATTAACAATTAGATGTAATTTTACCTGTTTCTTGTTTATTTGATCTTGATTGAAAACTTTAAAAAATGATTGATTGGAAATGCGAACTCTAAAAGGTAGAATACTGTCGTTAATATGCAAACAATTAATAGCTTAATATGCATAAAAAAACGTCTAGCGAGTCTACGTGATCAGATAAAATTTTCTTATTTACCGTTAAATCCAAAACTTGTGGTGCAAAATAACTGAGAGTATTTGAATTAATTAGTATATGTTTTACGTAAGGTACCAGTCGTGAAATAACTCGTATAGGGACCACAGAACCAAATCAAAAATAAATTAGATATTTAGGTGAGAGAAGTTCCCGAAGTTTTATGTGTGGGCTGGGCAATACATGTAGATGTAAAATATATAGAAAAAAAAGTTGTTTTTTCTATCATTTTTTTGTCAGGGGGAGTTAACTAAGTGTGTATTTTATTGTAAATTTTGATGATTTTTTTGGTGAATTACAAACCTAAGGTAAATTGGGTTTTTTTAATGTTAATAGAGACGTACTGAATGATTTATGAACTTAGTCAAGTAATTGGTTAAAGTGAAAAATTAAGGTGTTCATCTGTTCCCAGTGTTCACCTAATTTTTATCCATATTGCAGTTTTTAAGAAAAATTTTGCACAAGTTATTTTCAATTTATCTCAGTTCTGGTTTGCCCAATGACTCTAGTTTAGAGTCGGTAACCACATCTTTTGATGCCGTGGCCATATAATCGCGAAACCTTTTCAAAAAATAAAATGTCAATTGAATTTGAATTTGGTGTTTGTATTGTGTCTTTGATAATAAAATTTAATGCTAGAAATCAAATTGATTTATCTAAGCACAGTTTATGATATAACTATACAAAAAAAAATCAATTGTGATCATTGACCTATAAATTCAGTCATATTGTTACTGTTTGTTGGGAATTTATTTTTACAGTGGAAGCCTAGATAGTTTGTGTTGTGCAAGTAAGCATACACGTAGGAATATGACGTGATGTCAAACAATGTCTGACAAACATTGATATAGATTTCTTGTTATCTTGACACTTTGACAGCCAGCTTATTTTTAGCTCACCTGAGCCAAAGGCTCATGTGAGCTTTTGCTATGGGGTATCGTCCGGCGTCTGTCGTGCGTCGTCCGGCGTGCGTCGTGCGGCGTGCGTCGTCCGTTAACTTTTTTAACCGAGAGTGTTGAAATTCGCATTAAATGATTAGTTAGAAGGTCCTGACTAGATATTTGTATTTATTAAGTGAAAATAAAATTCAAGATGGCTGCCATGATAGCCATCTTTGAAATTATGTTTTTCCTTATAACTCCAATATTATTTGCTTCGTAGTAAGAAGGCTTTCTAGGAATGTTCTAGTGACATTTCTGAATAAGAGGTGTTGTTTCAAAAATTCATTGAATTTACAAGATGGCCACCACAGCAATTATCGTCTGATGAGCTATGGAAAAGTACTTTATTTTTTGTTTGTGAACATGATATCTAATGACTGGAACATCGTTTAGAGTTGATTTTCAATAACAAGGTTCAGATAGTAATGATAAAGAGACGAGTTTAATTTGGAGTACGTATAATGAGTGGTTGATTTTTAATTAATTTAATTGTATGGTTTGTACCTGTCTGTATACACTGTATATATCTTCAGTGTGAACATTGCAGCTAGGGGTCCCAAATGGGGGGTTCTGTAGAACATTTCTTTGTTTAAGATAACTAGGCTTTTGGATTTTCTACTATCTGATACCAATTAATTTTGATGAGAAAACCTGTTAGCTTAATCTCTGCATGAAACCATAGTATAGCTGGTTTAAGGTCACACAGGAAAACAATAAAATTAATTAGATAAAGGGCAGCAGAGGTCTGGGAATGGAGCCATATCTCCAGAGCTGCCCAGTTACCCAGTGTCTAGCTTTAATGTGTAAATATGGTAAATGTCAGAAAACTTTTGATAATTTAAATCAAATTTGGAGAGAGTCTAAAGGTTTCTAATTCAATAGTCATATACATATATATTATGTAGTGATACTGTGCAAGTGGAAGCATGTCACATTGATACTATTTATGTCTTTACATTGCTCTATGTTGTGACTAGTGCAAATGAAAAGTAGGAATGATGATAGGACAAAATCAACTGACATCTAGGATGATAATTGCATGCTGATAGCAAATATTGCAAAATTAGGTCACTGTGACCTACTTTTTCTATGATTACATTAGGGCAACAAAAATAGACATCAAGGATGAGAAAGGCATGTCGATGACAAATATTGCTAAATTAGGTCACTGTGACCTACTTTTTCAATAATTTCATTAGGGCAATAGAAATGGACATCTAGTATGAGAAAGGAATGCCGATAGCAAATATTGCAAAATTAGGTCACTGTGACCTACTTTTTCAGTAATTATTTTAGGGCAATAGAAATGGACATCTAGGATGAGAAAGCCATGCGAATAGCAAATATTGCAAAATAAGGTCACTGTGACCTACTTTTTCAGGAATTATGTTCGGGCAATATAAATGGACATCTAGGATGAGAAAGGTATGCCGATAGCAAATTTTGCGAAATTTGGTCACTGTGACCTACTTTTTCAGTAATTACGTTAGAGCATCAGAAATGGACATCTAGGATAAGAAAGGCATGCCGATAACAAATATTGCAAAATTAGGTCACTGTGACCTACTTTTTCAATAATTACATTAGGGCAATATAAATGGACATCTAGGATGAGAAAGGTAGGCCGATAGCAAATATTGCGAAATTTGGTCACTGTGACCTTCTTTTTCAGTAATTACGTTAGAGCATCAGAAATGGACATCTAGGATAAGAAAGGCATGCCGATAACAAATATTGCAAAATTAGTTCACTGTGACCTACTTTTTCAATAATTACATTAGGGCAATAGAAATGGACATCTAGGATGAGAAAGGCATGTCAATAACAAATATTGCAAAATTAGGTCACTGTGACCTACTTTTTCAGAAATTATGATAGGGCAATAGAAATGGACATCTAAGATAAGAAAGGAATACCGATAGCAAATATTGCAAAATTAGGTCATTGTGACCTACTTTTTCAGTTATTATATTAGGGCAATAGAAATGGACATCTAGGATGAGAAAGGCATGTCAATAACAAATATTGCAAAATTAGGTCACTGTGACCTACTTTTTCAGAAATTATGATAGGGCAATAGAAATGGACATCTAAGATAAGAAAGGAATACCGATAGCAAATATTGCAAAATTAGGTCATTGTGACCTACTTTTTCAGTTATTATATTAGGGCAATAGAAATGGACACTTAAGATGAGAGAGGTATGTCGATAACAAATATTGCTAAATTAGGTCACCGAGACCTACTTTTTCAATTATTACATTAGGGCAATAGAAATGGACATCTAGGATGAGAAAGCATGCCAATAGCAAATATTTCTAAATTAGGTCACCGATACCTACTTTTTCATTAATTATATTAGGGCAACAGAAATGGACATCTAGGATGAGAAAGGCATGCTGATAGCTAATATAGCAAAATTAGGTCACTGTGACCTTCTTTTTCAATAATTATATTATGGCAACAGAAATGGGCATCTAGGATAAATGCATGCCGATAACTGATATTGCAAAATAAGGTCACTGTTACCTACTTTTTCAATAATTATATTAGGCAATTATTTTGTCTAGATTGCCTCAATAAGTTGACAATATACTGTAATGTCATTACTTCTTCAACTTAATATGTATGTGTATATCGAAATATTGCAAACATGGCATTCGACATTTTGATGATGATGAAAATGATGAAAACAAAAACATGATGAATTTTCTTGAAGCTTCCTGTGGATGATCAGCACCGGACACAGATGGATTTCCATTGTGTTTGAAATAACTACTTCTTTCAAGATATCCACCATTTTTTGCCATCTCCAGAATCACATTCTCCAGAAATTTTAACCTTACATTCTTTGAGATAGACCCTTGGTAATATACTGCCCACCAGCTATGCGGCTATCAGCCTTTAGTTGGTTCGTAGGGGGATGTAAAAAAATGATATTGGGCTATAATCACAGCAGGTGAGCGTTTAGGCCTATAGGCCTCTTTTTATTGTATACCCTTGGTATACCATACTTTTTCTCATCTTTCTAAATATGTAATTTGTTTTATTGTCGGTCACCGAGAACAAAATACAACGTTTCCATATGGTTTCACCATGTAGGATCGATTTCCCCGTGCAATTCACAAAACGAGTGCGCGAAAAATAGTCCATAATTTGTTAGGTATGTGGGATCGGTTCTGACCCCAAATTCTACACCCTCGGGTAGAATATACCTATCCCACATACCTACAATGATGGACCCTATGCATCAGTACCTCGGATTATTGTTCCATTATGCTGGAAACTTTGGTGAAAAAGAAATAAGCGGACCAAATGAATACATTTCATTCAAAATTGTTACAATTTGTCAAAACAATTTATGCAATTAATTTGATTTGACATGTTAATGTAGATGACCATTCTAAATAATAACTTGTTTAGATCGACAAAAATGAAACATATACATGTAGTAAAACAAAAGCTAAATAGGCAGTTTATTCAAAAGTGGTTTGTTTATATAGAGAACGTTTTTCAAATCTAAGATTCGTTTTGAGAACTTCTTAGCTAGATTAAATAACAGTATCGTATCAATTCCGCTCGTCTGATTCCCCCTCTTCCTCTGGAAACTGACCGTTGGATAGGAATCCCTCGTGATGAAAGAAAATGTACACTATTAAAGGATGACGAAGTAGGAGATTGATATCACTATTTGTTTGAACGTAAAAAAGAATCTTTATGTTAGATTAGGGAAACAAATTGTACAACAATATATCATTGCACAAATCGGCATGTCAACAAAAAAGGATGTTTGCAACATGTAACCTACGATTATTAAAAAAGGATAGCATATTTCTTGTAAAAATACAAGTACTACTTGTTTACATTAAAATGACATCACTACATTGCACCCTGTCGATTCTGTCAAAGATAACTTTCGAATAATGTTCGAAAAGGTATCCTGCTTAATCAAAGTAGCTGAAGGTCAGTCTATATCCTTAGCGCTCCCCGATTTTAAGCTTGAAACTGAAGGTCACTGTTTCCACAACAAAGATGTTTGCGTGTAAAAGAAATAGTCAAATAAAAAGTGAAAGTGTATAATGTTACATGTATTAAACTTAAAATGTTTCGTAGAAAACGTGAGCAAATGAGAAAGTGATCTGCAAGGATTACACTATAGGTAATGACTACACTCATTATAAGTTATCGGATGCAATTACTGCAACAAATCCCTTGCACAAAATATTATGTAAAGAGTTTGTTTCACCTTCAAAGAAAAATCTCTTTTGGTTTAAGATTCTCACGTTATCAATTCCATGTTCGGGTTTATCTTGTAAATGTTTTAAACCATCAAAGATTAAAAAATAGAGATATGTCCGTCGTTATAATCTAGTGTATTGGCATAATTTGGCGTCGCCCAAAGTTGCATTACATTTTACGCAAATTTACATTGTTAGGAATGGACGTGTAAATATATTTAAAATATTAAAATTCAACATTGAAAGGAAAAAGTGAAATAAAACCGTTCAAATGCAAAAGAATGGTTACGGCCAGACTTACTGAGATAGAAGTCCTGCCCGGCGGATGTTAGTTTTCCCATAAGCGTCCGGGTCTGGATCATAGATAGCATCAATGTCCCATCTGTCCTTTGGTATCTCTTTTACATGATTCTCTCCGTTCACCAAAACGTTCCAAAATTCTCTGATGTTATTAGCGCCAGGAAAGCGACAGCCAATACCGACTATGGCTATTTGTTCCACCTCTTCCATCTATAACAGGACATATTATCTTGAGAATGGAAAAGGAGATTAACAGGTACCGAGGAGTGCGCGAGAGTTTAAAGCTGCGCATTGTGGGTGCAGTATTTATTCAAAACTGGTAATGTATTCAACCACGTGTCCTGCCTATTGCATATATCATGATGTTTGAGTTAGATGTGTCAGCCATCTTGGAAGAGCTAACTGCGATGATACAATATATCCAAAATGAACTTATCCAACAATTGTATTTCATCATAAATCTTTAATAACTCTATTGGTTTTATAAAGTTTTATAGCATCATTCTTTGTTCAACAAAACCAAAATCATAAGTAAATCCTGAATACCTACCCGATTTCAAAATATTTAAGTACACTTTTCCCCTTGTCAATAAAATTTCTGGAAATAACATGGACGTTATGTGTGTACATCCAAAAATAGTATTAAATTTCACATAACACTCCTGTTGCGTGAGCGGGTGTATTTCCTTATTGCCACCTCAATAACTTTGAAAGTTGACCAGACTTTTTCAATTTCTATGTTACCTGAATCAGTCTGTGCGTGTACAGGTAGCTAGACCACTGGAAAAGCATGCGTTTGCACGTGTTAACTCTCCCCAGGCAGTGTATGCAGCATTTTTACTGCAGTATAGTTATCTTATGCCCACTTGAGGAAATGTAGAGGGTATCTGCGGAAATGTTGAGGGGAAAAACATCGCCTCAATTAACTGGAGTGCTATATGACGTATCAAGACGATTCTAAGTTTCAAAACTCAGTTACAAGTTTTGGATATTAAAACATGAAGTTCGTTTTATTTTCAGACTTGGGAAAGCTGTACGTAAACATTCCAGGACTCGACCAAAAGGTAGGTTATAAATATTCATTTAGTAATATATTTAGTTTCATATTGTGTATGTCTATAATATTAATTCTTTACATTGTATATTTAGAATGTTTGTAATATATATGCGGTACCTTTCATATCTATCTGTGTAATTCAGATTTTATGTCTGGTCCATTCCAATGGTATATCATATATCGTCTTTATCTTGTATATGTTTGCATCTCTGTAATAGGGTATCCTTATTTTAATTTCGATTGTATTCCCCGGACGTAAAATTTTCATTTTGTTTTCAATAATATGATGTCTTCGTCATTTATACGTTGAATGTCTGTAACATAGATTTATGTACCTGTATAATGTGTATGTATGTAATATTGATTATGTACCTGTATAATTTGTATGTATGTAATATTGATTATGTATCTGTATAATTTGTATGTATGTAATATTGATTATGTATCTGTATAATTTGTATATATGTAATATTGATTATGTACCTGTATCTGTATAATTTGTATGTATGTAATATTGATTATGTATCTGTATAATTTGTATGTATGTAATATTGATTATGTACCTGTATCTGTATAATTTGTATGTATGTAATATTGATTATGTACCTGTATCTGTATAATTTGTATGTATGTAATATTGATTATGTATCTGTATAATTTGTATGTATGTAATATTGATTATGTATCTGTATAATTTGTATGTATGTAATATTGATTATGTACCTGTATCTGTATAATTTGTATGTATGTAATATTGATTATGTACCTGTATCTGTATAATTTGTATGTATGTAATATTGATTATGTACCTGTATAATTTGTATGTATGTAATATTGATTATGTACCTGTATCTGTATAATTTGTATGTATGTAATATTGATTATGTACCTGTATAATTTGTATGTATGTAATATTGATTATGTATCTGTATA